>NC_085138.1:277119000-277308243 GCF_035046485.1 Aedes albopictus
CAAAAACTGGACAGTTACATATTAAATGATACGAAGTTCCATAATCCGATTCACAGCTATCACAGGCAAATGAATCAGCTTGCTGAATATTCGCCATGTGATAACTGAGTCGGCAGTGGTCAGTCAACGCTTTGACCAGAATGCTGCAATTCTGCTTTGACAGATTTGTTAGATACTTTGCCACCCCTAGAGATGGCTCAGCCCAGGTGGCAGCCCAGGTGCCAATCTGAAGCTTTTACTTAACACTTCGCTATCGGAATAGCTGGCTCAGGGCCAATGAAGTCATGTGATGCTCCAGTGCGACCTAACTCATCAGCCAATTCATTTCCAGCGATGGAAGAATGGACAGATACCCATCCAAGGTGAACAGCGTTTGCTGAATTCAGCTCCTCGATTTGAGTTCGACAAGCGATAACTATCTTCGACCTGGAGTTGGCCGAAGCAAGTGCTTTAATAGCAGCCTGGCTATCTGAACAGAGCAAGGACAACTTTGTTCCAATTCATCAAAAGTGGAAACAACGAGGTGTGTGTTGAACTGCGGTTCACAGGAGTTTTCTCTAGTATTATTATTATTTATTATTTATTTATTGAATACCTTGTAACGTAAGACATACATCTTTTTTGTTGTTACAGTTTAGATTATAAATTGATAAACAGATATCTAATGTGCATAATGAAAGATTGTTCTCTTCAACTAACTAAATTACCCGTCTATTGCAAGTGCTGTAGGAGTTTTCTTCTAAAACCTGATTTAGCAGTGATTGTTTTAACAGAAATTGGTAAACTATTCCAGTTAACAATACCTCGACGAAGAAGGATTGGCTGTAATACATAGAATTATGTTGCGGAACTCTGTAATTTGCTGTACGTGTACCTCCCAATGGAACCAGTTTTTCGAAAAGGAAGCCTGGACTGGAGGTGATTCTTATTCTGAAAACATTGAAGCACGATCTATACTTGTAGTAATTAGCGAAGGAGCAGCCTATAAGGTTCTTTTGTAGAGGGGATACATGAGAGTACCTAGAAAGGTTATACACATATCTTACACAGGCGTTAAGTGCAATTTTAAGCTTGTGAATTGTACCACTTAAGGCGTTTGTGTAGACAAAATCGCCACAAATAAAGTGGGGAAGCAATAGTGTTTTGAAAAGTTGTAATTTTGTTTCGGTACTACAACTTCTAGTGGTCAAGTTCAAACGTTTTAATGAACCATACACTTTTGAACACTGATGATTTATGTGATCATCCCATTCTAAGTTATTTGTAAATATAACACCCAAATGAGTGGTGTCAGTAAAGGAGCGATTGGGGACCGAGATAAGCGTTGAAGGTGAACGAGAGGAATGTTTGTCTCCGAGTACCCGATACATGAAGCAATTTTGCAGAAAATATCAGTCAGGTTCTCATGGTTCAGGTAGGGAATCCCAGAAATAATCAGTTCTCGATTTTTGTCAGCCCGATGAACAGCTTCGGCGATGTAGTCCATCTCATAACGTGTAGCTGCCACCTCCTCCTCAAGTTTGATGACTCTTCCAGAAAACTCATCTCGAACTGCCGACAGATGACTTTCAACCTTCGATATACGCATCTCCAGAGCAGCATTACCGCTATCTATTTTCGCTTCGATCCTTTCACTTGTGCTGGATAGCATACTTTGCCTTTTCGTCCACAACTCACTTAAACTGTTGATCTCCTCGTCATCATGTTTTGAAACATCTTCACGGGAGCGTTTGGCTTGCGATCCTACAGTGTTCAGAGACGACGTAGATCCCGAGCGAGTGACAACTTTCGTGTTTAGCGACATAGTGGTGCGATGACAGATGGTAAACACCAGAGATGCAGGTGATAATACTGAAGGGATCACACCAAAATAGCGGAGAGCGATGGAATACTTTTATCAAATCTTTCAGTTGAAAAAGCACCACTGATTAGCACTTCATATTATTCCACTGCACTGGCCTTAATATCGTAACAATCCACAATATTTTCGTAGAAAGGAGATGTCCCACAGATGTTTAACGTACGATTTGGCTGCCAGCACCTTTAGCTTATGCACTGTAGTACATCCCTTCAGAAACTAATAAATAAACATTCCAAGTAAACCGAGTACCCATAGACGGTAAGTGTAAGAAAGTGCTTCTTGTTTGAGATGAATGTGTAGTGGGGCAACGTCAAAGAGAACTTCGAGCGCTGCCGTAGGAGTTGAAGAGAACGCTCCAGACATCGCCATTAAGCACATCTTTTGGAGATGGCCTAATTTTGATTGGACCGTTCTCACTTCGCCCGTAGAATGCTGGCAGGGTACCCGGGTACCCACGAAACTGAAATGATCTTATCTCCGTCAATTTTCCACCAATTTTATTTTTTTTTCTCATTCAACCCACAAACTCATTTTCTATCGATAGAATATTTGGTTAAACCGGTCCGATCACCGTGGGTGCCGGGAAATCCGGATTTCCGGGCTTATGTTTTTATACAAAACAATGCTCGGAATTTTCGTTAGGTTTGTGACAATATCGGTATCTATCATCCTAATATTGCTTCAGCTTCAGTATCTGGCCATAAAACGTGCTGACTTTGCAGCTGCGAATTCGGATCAGGCTTCCCGTGGGGCCATGGCTGGTAATGGCCACTATACGGTATCCTAGGCTCTACAATGTGGGATTCAATAGGCATAAGGACATGTTCCCGGAAATCCGGAATTTCCGTCAACTACAGTCATTAGATCGACGCAACCACATATTTTCTAGATAGATAATGAGTTTTTGAGTTAAATGAGCCAAAAAAATTGAAATCGGTGAAAAATTGACGGAAATATGATCATTTCAGTTTCGTGGGTACCCAGGTACCCTGCCGGCATTCCTCGTAATAAAATAAAATCAGCGGCCGCTCCCCACGGTGTCGAAATTTCGATTATTATCGAACATTCATGTACCTCGGATTTTTCTTCGAAAATGATTAGTATTTGGGCTATATATTCATAATCGGAAAACTAGAAAATATTTCATTGGCGAAAATTTTTCCATACATTTTGTATGGAACGTTTTTTTGGGCTAAAATAGTAAATATTGATTTTTAGTATGGAAAATAGCTAAAAACTCATCTAACTCATATTTTTCCCGATTAAATATTTTCAAATTTTACATTAATAAATTATAGTCGAAATTCTAACATTCTATGAAGAAAAATCCGAGGTACATGAAAGTTCTATAATAATCAAAATTTTGACACCGTGCTCCCCCCCGACCCTCCTCACTTGGAAATTCGGTCAACCCCGTTAATAGATCTGGCAGAGTTTCAACTTCCTACTCTCAATGATCATAAAAATATCTAGAATTGAAATCGAAAAAGGTACCCGCGTACCATGCTGGCCACATAAGGGTTAAGCATGAGCCCTGGGGGAGACCCATGTAACTAATTCGTGAAGTTGCCGATGTTCCAGGAGAGAAAAAAATGTGCTTCTCAGACAACACAATCATCTTCTCTAGCAGCTTCCGTAAGCACGACAACATCGCAATAGGACGGTACAAGTTGTGATCCGAGGCGGGCTTCCCTGGCTTTTGAATGGGGGAGAATTATCCTCGTCTCCAGTCATCCGGAACAGTGTTGCTCTCCAAGAATAGATTGAACAAATTCAAAAAGCGCATCTTCACGACGTCTGGGAGGCTTTTGAACAAGTTGAACTTTATTCTATCCATTCCAGGGAAGAGTTGTTACATGATAGAAGCGCGAGTGAGAATTCTTGCATCGAAAATGGTGAATCCATCGCATTCCTTTCGGGTGGATAACGACGAATATTCACTTGTACTTGGACCGAATCCGGACAGACTTTCTTTGCGAAATCGAAAATCCATCGAAGCGAGCTTTCTCGATCCTCATTTACCGATACCGCGTTGCGCATTCTCCTTTCCACCGTCCAGAGAGTCCGCATTGACGTCTCCCGCGATAAACCGTTGACGAAATTCCTCCAATAACCACGTTTTTTCGCCTTCACGAGGTTCGTGAATTTGTTGTGAAGAGAGGAATACCACTCATAATTCTCCCGTGTACCGCGCTTCCGGTAGGTTTTAAACGCGGCGGATCTTTCGCGATAGGCTCCGGTACATTCTTCATCCCACCACAGTGTGGGGGGTCTTCGCCGTATCGAAGTTCCCGGAACCGGCCTACGCTGCGCTTGAAGAGCACTTTCGACGATTAACCCGGACAGGAATTGGTAACTGAAATTTTGATTGGCAGATGATCACCACAATGGGGATTCTGAATAGCATTCCACGTGCAATCCAATGATAGTAAATTCGAACATATTGGGAGGTCTAACATGCTTGGAGGATCTGGAGGTTTAATTCGCGTTGCTTCCCCGGAGTTCAAAATTGTCAAGTTGGAATAGTCGCAGAGGTCATATATCAGGGTTGAGCGATTTCCGTCCTTCGGAGACCCCCAGGCAGTTCCGTGTGCATTAAAATCTCCAAGGATCAACCAAGCCGCAGGCAAAGCACAGCATATTTCCGCAAGATCTCTTCGAGATTCTCTAGCGCTGGGCGGTATGTATACACTGGCTACACTGAAACTTTAACCTTGTATAGTAACGTGACATGCAACTATTTCAGTGTCGTTCATCGGGGGGAAATCAATTCTATGAAATGAATGGAGCTTTTTGATCATCAAAATCACCCCTCCATATGCATCCCCTCGATCACAACGAATACTGTTAAAATCGTGGAAGGAGATATCTTTATCGGAAGTAAGCCATGTTTCACTAACCGCTAATATGTCACAACGTGTTCTGTGAACTAAAAATTTGAAAGCATCCATGTTTTTACTTATGCTTCTACATTTCCACTGTAGGATTTCTATCATATCTCCGACCTCACTGGACAAATTAGCCATCGAAAGATATGAAAGATTCAAGAATCGGGCCATTTTGAAGCCAGTTGCTTCAGAAGAGGTTTCACAAAAGGAAGTGCCATGTTTATTAAACTTCTTATAGCGGGTGATATATTCAAAGTTCCGAAGTTGATGTTCACTATCCCAGAAAGAGTCAATTTTCCGGAAAGGTCGACGGGATTCTGTCGGTGTTTCTGTTGACTAGTTTGTTGAATTTCTGGACGAAAAACTGGGGCAACTGGCGTTTTAGAAGCTCCCGGAAGTGACGGAAAATCTCCAGCCGAAAATTTGAAACCTGGAGACGATACCTTTTTGGTGTTCCCGCCCCTTCTTGATTTTACCAGAGGGGTTTGAAGAACTGGCTGAGCAACAGGAACGTTTTGCAACAGCTCGCTTTCTTTTCGTCCCTGTCTCAATTATAGTGTACTCTATACCACCCTCAGAGTCAGAACCTTGATCGTTATCCGGCAGGGCTGCAAAAATATTAGAAGGTTGGGCTAATGTTAAAAAACTCTGAAAATCAAAAAATTGAAAATGCCACTTGGGGGGGAAATTGATCAGCATACAGTTAAGCATCGGTTAGAAAGGAAAATTGGCATCTCCGCTTAATTTTGCTCTTCTGAAACCGAATAACGCGTTAAGACTCTTACAACTAGTGAATTTACAAAAACGTTAAAACAGAAAATTTACGGAAAGTACTATTGGCAATCGATTGTATAGTAGCAATGATTTCAGCTGATTGAGAAATACATTGCAAATTCCTAAAAAAATAGGCAAAACTAACTTTTTTCTGAAAAAAAAATAAAAGTCTTCACTCATCTCTAGGCATCTATGAACTAGATAAAGTTAAAAGTTTAAGATCATTACGACGCTTAGGAGTTCCTAGTATGGAATTACAATGTAGTACCCGAATGATCAATTTGACCCGGGTTTACGGTACACTTCTATTGGCCGGATAAACGAAGCAGAGTGACTTCCCATCGACGGCCGAAGCTGCATCCCAAACTACGCGCACTTTTGCTTCTACAAATTGACCATAATAACCAAAAGCAAATACCAATTTTGCTTCGGATCCGCATATGCTAGCTAGTTCGTTGCTATATGAGCAATGAGCATAGCCTTTCTCTTGGTACGAAATGATCTGCTATTTTACGTTGGCGTACAGTTCTGGCACTATTGTCTCTTCTCCAGGCAATGCAAACAAATAATTTAATAATTAAATAATTGTTGTTATTGTTTGCTTATTATTTAGGATTTTAACCTTTAATAGGTCATTAGTCCCGTAGTTAATGATTAAATTAGTTAATCAATAATAATAAATAAAATGACCAGCTAGGTCACGTAGTGCGAATGCCGCAAAACAATCGTGAAAATAATTTTCAGCAAAGAACAGGTAACAGGTCGGTAATTTCGAGAACCCCTTCAAAAGTAGAAAGCTACCTGTGAACTAATAATTGAAGGCTACGTTGTAGCCTACAAAGGCGAGCATGATTTTTAATGCTGTTGAAAAATTGGTACATACAGCACCGTATTACACCTTACGTACTTTACCTAAAAAAAACTTTAAACTTTTTTAAACTAAAAAAAAATACACATTCTTCTACGAAGCATTGATATTGATACACAGAAGCTATCATAAAACTCGCATGTTCAAATACCCATAACATATTCCTCTGCAAAAGATTTATGCTCCCAAAATACCTTTGGATAGCCGCTCCCAAAAAAAGCCATATGTCATAACAGGATCTCAAGCAAAAGAGTATACTTACTTCTTTCAGTAAACGGTTCAGCGATTTCCAATATCGTCACCAAAGGGCCGAGCTCTTGCCTATTACTCGGCCATAAAATCTATCCTAAACACACTCACATTTCACCGGATTCCATCCCAGCTAGCCCAACCATACAACAACGTTTATACATCGTTGTGTACCCATTTCGGCCAGTTAAACCTTTTAACTTGTCGGCCCGAGTGAACAGAGACAGTAAATTCGATCATGGATGGCTCCCCTTCTGTGGGCGTGCGTGAAGGTGCGTGATTTCAAGAAAATCCAACACAACCCAATCATAAATTTGGTACTTTTACGACTGGGTGGCGATGGTTTCCCTGCTGGCGGACCAGTCAGTGCAGTGGCCGTATGGGAGTCGGTTGTCAGCAAAAAAAGGAATGTATGACACAGGTCACAGGAGTGTACAAACAGAGATAAAAAATAGGATAGAGGGTGGAAAATATGTATGGAAGAGTAGCCGGTGTTTAAAAAATTTATGTAATTAAGCGTGTACGCACTTTAAAATGTATCAGATCTGAAGAAATTAAACGTTATTCAGATTTCGTGAGATGATTCTACATATTTCAATATTAAACTGAAAAGCTGTTTAGCTCATAAAACACCTTCTTATCTGAATTTTTGGTTACTTGTAAAGGGTGTCCAAGGCTTTTCAGAGGCGATTCAAGGGCATTCCTGTGGATATCAAATGCTTTTCAAGGGTTTCTTTGAGGTTTCATGGATGTTCCAGGGGGTTTCAGAGTGTTCCAGATGTGTTCCAAGGGATCTTTGGGAGATTCAGTATGATCAAGGAGGTTTCAAATGATTTCAAGCGCATTCAGAAGAGTTTCAGGGGCTCCGGGAGGTTTTGGGGGCGTTCCACGAATGTTCTAGGAGTATTAGGAGGTTGTAGGAGCGTTCCAGGGGATTTAGGGGAATTTCAAGGGCGTCCCCTCTATCTAACGGAATTTCCTTTGAAACCCTCCAAAATATCTTTGAAAAGCCTTGATACGCCTCTGAAACCCCCCTTAGAGACTACCTTGAACCCCCTGGAGCTCCCCCAAAACCTTTATGAAGTCCCACAAAACTTATAAAACAAATACATTCCAACATATTTGTAATAAATGAAATTGTATTCAAGATTGAACCGCTCATTAATATGCGAGAATCGAGCATCAATAGAAGAATGTTGATGTAATGTTTTGTATAAATTTTTGAAATTTCAATTTGTTTTAGATTGTAGCGAAATATTATTAAAATTGAAACAATAATGTTCCCAGCTTGGGTTGTTTTGGAATGAGATGATTAATTCTAAAAACGTCACTTCAGGTTTTTTTTTTTTTAATATCTTAGAATTTTATGGAGCAATCTCATTCCCATTCCTATGCTCATCAGATAAACAATAAACAACATTTGAACATTATTAGGATGGTTTTGATATTAATTTTTAAACGTGTGAGAAAGCCGAACATCAAATTGATTACCTTATTCATAGCTTAATAATCCACTCTATTATTGACACTAATCAATCCCCTAATTCTCATTTCTAATTGCAGGTCTACGAGATGTTCGTCGCAGGGTATCAGTTTCAAGTGTTATCCCCGCTGTTCACCGTGCACTGGGGCTTGCAGAACAAGAAAAGCCGGCCGGCCTGGCGCGAAAGGCAAAACAACGTAAACCGAAAGTACTTTGAAATTTTCAAGAGGGAGGTTTTTGCCCGTTACCACAAGGATCCACTTCGTATGCTGTTGCCGAAAAAGGTTCAGAACAAGCATGGTTTGGGTGCCGGAGCTGGTGTCGCTGGGGCAGGAGGCGGTGGTGATATTAACGGTTGATTTTATATAGTTGGTGCAAAGTGATAATTAGCTTAACGAGGGCGCTTTGAACACCCACATCGCTACACGCTATCATTATATCATTGTAGAGTACGAACAATGTAGTGAATCGAAATATTAACTCAATACACAGCACCTGAACTCATGCTTCTCCTGCCAAATTAGACTATAAATGAATTTAATTGCTATTGGATGCATTGTGATGCTCTTTCGGCCAACGGCCATACTTTCATTGGATGTCAAATTTGATTTACATTTACATTATTTTAATTGATTGAGACATTTTAATTGTCATACAACCCATCACTAATTCTATGAGCTGACTGTTATTATGCCTATTTCTAGTAGTGAATAAAATAACATACATAAACATCACTTGCAGAGGTGGTATAGTGAGCATAAAGATGCTTTGCATAAAGTGCTTTGTGGGACATTTGGCGTAACACACATGAAATGCCTTCATTAAAAAGCAACCTTATTTCCAGGAAACCAGTTTATGCGAATTGCCCATTTTGCGTTCTTACACGAAACATCTTTATGTATAACAGATCACCACCATTATTAACAAACTCCACCGTCATTGCAAAGGGAATATTTATTCATAAGCCTCATATTGGCTGTCAAAGATGTGTCTAAAACTTATTTTGTTATTTAAATGATTAAGTGAAAGTGTATGTGTATATAGAGTGATTTTTAACAAGGTATTTAGCAGTCAAATAAATTAATGTTGTCATTTCAGACCCGGACTTTGACTTCTCACATCAAATATCACTACAGTCCCTTCACTTCCATCTGTCACTTTAGTCCCGTAGATTTGATTACAAAGACGTAACATCACAGATTGACTTTGACTGATTCCGAGCCACGTCTGATATCGCACTATTAGCTTTGAATAATGAATCCTCCGTGGTCACTAAACATCCCGGCTGCTGTTGGTGGCGTCTTCGAGATGACAAATCCGCTCACAATTGACAGGCCAATTAAAATTCAATGCTTCTGTGTACCGCGTGTGCTATTAATCAGGCGTCGGTCATCCCGGGATTGAGTGAGCAGCATCCATCTCACCATGCTTAGATCTAGCTGGTAACTGGGGTGCTGCATCTTGCACTTTCGCCTAATGGAAGCCAAATTGGGTGGCTCATTGAAAGCTCCGTGGGGCGTGCAACGCCCACTTAATTCAATATCATAAACTGTCGGTGGCAATCCAGCCGGGTACCGACAAATGGAGTATGTTTGGTGCTGTGAAGAATGCCTTTCGATGATTGATAACTAACACACAAAGGAACTAAATGGAGGATAACGTGCCTCTGGAACCGGTATTGTGGTGGCCGAAGCAACGGTTGCTTCGCTAAAATCATTGTCAATTGCGTTCGGAGTTTATGGGAGCACTATTGGTGAAGTCAAGGCATACAATTTCCATTCTACGTTGAGTTTAATGGATAGATTTGCCGGCTACATTAGCGTGGATTCAATCACAGCACTGCAAATAATCGACACACTAAATGACACAATTTAGAGTGGAAGAAATCCTGAGCGAAACATAACATAACGTTGACGATTAGACCACCATGTAAGGAAAAGGCGTCGGTTTCCAGGATCAAGTATATATATGATGGTCTATATATGGAATGGACGAAATGATCACCATTGGCACATTTCGTAACGAAAAAAGAGCTGCAAATATGTTTAGTGCTCCAGGAGATGAATGGTGGCTCCACAGAGGACGTAATTCGTTTGAAACATATCTCCAAATTGAAACGCTTTCTGGAGGCGGTTGCTAACGCACACCGTTTCATAACAAGCTGCCGCCATAGGATTTCCTGACGAGAAAGGACTAGATGAACTAGCTGCTAAAAGTAGCAAACAGTCGTTGGCGTATTGTACTATCTTTTATAACTAAACGCAGCACGAAGAAATTGAGTACCTATATTAACATTATATTCTTAGAGCATTATTTAATCCTTCAGCTGTCACGCTGTTGTATTTTGTTCACACAAATTAACGTGATGCTGGTAGCGCTGACCAATTTCTGGAAGATTAAGGATTGTTATTCACTCGTGCATTATTTTTCTCTGATTTTTATATTTTTAAAGTCTACTCAATATTCATAAGAGATTATAGCAGAAATCTTTTGAAAATTACAAAATTTTTTGAAGGCTAACCTAGAGTTTCTCGGTTTCTGTATGCATCCCTGTTAAATTATCTTCCAATACTATTCGCTGGAGGAATTCCTCCACAAATTCTTGAAATAATTCTGAACAAATTCCAGGCGTAATTCCTGGATGAATACTTAGGTAAGACTCATCTGGATTTCCTGGAGAAATTTCTTGGATGAATTCTTGGAGCAATGCCTTGGAGAAATTTCTGGAGAAATCGCTGGAAATATTCGTCGGAGAATCCCTGAAGAAAATCCTGGAGAAATCTCTGAAGGAATGTCTGGAGGAATCCCTGAAAAATTCCTAAAAGTATTCCTGGAGAATTTCCTGGAAGAATCTCTGAAGAAATCCCTAGAGGATTTCCTGGAGAAATTCCTGAAGGAATTGCTGATATAATTTCTGAAGAATGTCCAAAAGCAATTCCTGGAAGAAATTCGTGGGGTATTTCCTGGAGGAATTCCTAGAGAAATTCCAGAATAAATTCCTGGAGGAACTCCGGTGGGAATTGCTTGAGGAATCTCTAGAGGAAATATTGAAAGAATTACTCTAAGAATTTCTAGAGCAATCTCCAAAGGTATTCTGAAAAATTGCTATTTCTATTATTTTCTGTTTCTGAAAAAAATCCCTTGAGAAATCCTCGAATGAATTCTTTAAAGAATCCCTGGAGGAATCCTTGAAAAAAATTATGGAGAAATCCCTGAAGGAATGTCTGAAGGAATTCCTGGAGGAATACTTGGAGAAATCCCTGAAAAATTCCTGATGGTACAGTGACCGGCAAAAAAAAGATCCACCATATAGTGGTTGCACTTTTCTAACGAAAACTACATGCAAAAATTTTAAAAATATTCCTTTTAATGAATGCACTACATCCATTTCACATTGTTTTAGTATTCTGTGTTGTAAAATATTTGGTTTTTGAGGAATAAAGTGAATCTTATCAGAATGGGAAAATTGCATAACCATTGGGTATGAAAGAAAAAAAGATCCACTTAGCAATTAGTTCTGAAACTTCAAAATTTCGTCAAATTTTCACACGTTAACCACATTGTTTTGTGCCGGTCACTGTATTTCTGGAGGTATCCCTAGGATATTTCCTGGAAGAATCCTTGGAAGAACTTCTGGAGGATTTCCTGGAGGATTCTTCGAAGGATCTTCTGGAGGAATCCTTGGGAAAATCCCTGGAGAAACTTCTGGAGGAATCCCTGAAGCAATTCCCGATTGAGTCGCAGGAGAAATTCCTGGACAAATAACTAGAGGGATTGCTGACAAAAATTCTGAAGGATGTCCAGGAGCAATTCCTGGAGAAATATTTGAAGGAATTCATGAACAAAATCCTGGGGTAATTCCTGGAGAAATTCCATGATAAAATCCTGGAGGAATTCCTAGAGATTCCTGTGGGAATTGCTGGAGGGTTCCATGATGGAATTCCTGGAGGAATCTTTAGAGGAATTTTTGAAAGAATTACTGGATGAATTTCTAGAGGAATCTCCAGGGAAATTTCCTAAAAAATTCCTGAAGGTATTCCTGGAGAATTTCCTGAAAATGAATTTTGAATGAATGAATGAATGAATGAATGAATGAATGAATGAATGAATGAATGAATGATGAAATCCTGGAGGAAAATTCGTGAAGAAATCCCTGGAGGAATACCTGAAGCAATTCATGTAGGAATCTCAGGAGAAATACCTGGAGAAATGCCTGGTGGAATCCCTGAAAAAATCCTAAGGTTATTTCTGGAGAATTTTCTGGAAGAATTTCTGAAGAAAATCCTGGAGAAATTGCTGACACAATTTCTGAAGGATATCCAGGAGCAATTCCTGGATATATTTCTAGAGACATTCCTGGAGGAATTCCTGAAGAAATTCTTGGGGTAATTCCTCGAGAATTTCCCGGAGGAGTTCCTGGAGAAATTCCTGAATTAAATCTTGGAAGAATGCCTGGAGGAATTCTTACAACAATTACACTAGTTTACAGCATTTTTGAACTCGGTAAGCTGATGATCATTTTTGGTGTAGAATCATGCCTTGAGTTCAAAAACGCGAAGGAAAAAAATTACAGTAGAGCGGAAATTTTTTCGACTTTCCATACAAGGCTGTTGATTAGAAATCGATTTTTGTTCTATTTTTAAGCAAAGTCGCTCACTTCAAACATCTCATTCTCCGTAATCAATGCCCCGGTTGAGGTGAAATTTTTACTGTAACTCGCCTGCAAATGATATGTCATATAAACGTCGAGAAATAATTTTTAAATTGTTTTTTTTCATACTGAAAAAAATACATTTCTTCAAAAAATTTTGGGAATTTAGCTAAAATTTAAAGAGATCGTCCCTAAAACACTTCTAAACTTTCTTCAATATCTTGAATTTCATCAATCTGACGCAAAACTTGTATTCAGATGATCGAATGGTATTGTATTCAGCTTTTAATTTATGGAAAAAGATTTAAAATTGGTTGAACGAAACGCAATATATTTGAATTTAGGTAAATTACATATTTTGAAAAGTTGTAAAACTCGATATTGAGCTTACACTCAAAAACTGTTCTACTTAAAATTTTTTGAAGATCGGTTTCGAATTCAGCGCTAAATTGTGCTTCACAAATTTTGGTCGTTGACATAAGTTCACGACTTTCGTTTTATTTTGTAAACTAGTGTTACTGAATAAATTTCCGGGGGAATCCCTAGAGAAACCCTGGGAGAAATTTCTGAAAAAATCCGCTGAGAAATTTCTGGAATAATTTCTAGAGAAATTTCTGGAGGAATTCCTGGCGAAATCTTCGAAGGAATTTCTGTAGGAATTCCTGGGGAGTCGAATCATTGAAGTAATTCGTGGAAAAATCCCTAAAGAAGTCCCTGGAGGATTTTTTAGCGGAATTCCTGGAGGAATCCTCGCTGCAATTCCTGGAGGAAGATCTGGATGAGCTCTTGGAGGAATTCCAGGAAAAATTCCAAAAGGGAAAATCATGGAAGAATTTCTGAAGAAATCCCCGCAGGATTACCTGGCGAAATTCCTGGATGAATTGTGGACATAATTTATTAGGGAATTCTTCGATTAATTCCTGGAAACGTCTGCATGAAATTCTGGAGGAATCCCAAAATGAATTCCTGAAGCAATCCCAGGAGCCCATGAGAATGGAATTCCAGGAGGACTCGCTGAAAAGAAAATCCTAGAGAAATCTTTGCAAGAATCTAAGGCGGAACCCCTGGAAGAATGAAATTTCTCGGAAGAATACCTAGGAGAATTCCTGATGGAATGCTTAGATGATTCTCTGAAGTATTTGGAGCAATCTTTAGATGATTTCTTGTACGAGTCTCTGGAAAAAAAAATCCTCGAACTAATCCCTTAAAGAATTCCTGGATAAATTTCTGTAGGAATTCCAATAGGAATTCAAGGAACAATCTGGAGAGTAATTTCTGGAGGAATCTCTGGAGGAATGCCTGGAGGAATTCATGAAGGAATGCATTGAGAAAACCTTGGAGGATTTCTTGGAGAAATTTCTAAAAAAAATGTAGGATTCCTGAAGGAATCTCTAGAGGAATTTCTGGCGGAATATCTGGAAAAAAACCTAGAGGAATTCCTGAAAAAAAAATATTTCTTGAGGAATTCGTAGAAGAATATCAACAATAATTCCTGCAAATGGAAATTTTGGAGAAATTTCGGAGCAATCCTTAGACCAGTTTCTGTAGAAACTCCAGAAGGACAGTTGCATGAGGAGTTCCTCAGGATATCCCAGGAAAGCTTTCATAACAAATTCTTGGAAGAATTTTTGTAGGAAAACATGTGAACGAATGCAGGTCTGCAATAATTTTTGGACGAATTATTGTTGCAATCTTTGGATGGACTCCCATAACAATGTTTTGTACAATGTTTCAAGGAACTTTTTGATTAATTTTTAGCTAATCTCTGGTAAAATAAGGGTCTTCAAGGGTTTCTGTAAGATATTGCCTCTGATATGCTTCGAATTATTCCAGATTGAATTATTGGAGCATTCTCTAGTGGATTTCTTGAAATATATGGAGACATACCTGAAGAAATCTCTGAAAGAATACTTGCAGAAATACCTAAAAGAATTTCTGTTGACATTCCTTTGGGAATCCCTGGTGAAATTCCTGGAGGAATCCCTAAAAAAGCACTCTAAAGATATCCCAGGAGAAATTCCCGGAGGAATGTCAGGTGAAACCCATAGAGGAATTCTTGAAAAATTCTCTGGAGCAATCCATGATGGAATCACTGAAGGAAGCTACGAAATCCTGGAGGAATTCATCGATGCATTCTTGCAGAAGTATTTGTAAAAAATCTGAAGGAATCCCAGGTATTTTGCTCTTAGCATGACATTTGTTTGAATTGAATACTAGTGAAAATCGTGTAGCAGTTGCATATAGCTGCACTGTATAGCAGCATATGGTTCTACAAAGGGTTCTGTCACATTCGCCCGAAAACCATTCGCCCGAATTCCAAATGCCCGAATGACAAACGCCCGAATGTAACAAACGCCCGAAAGTCATCCGCCCGAATAGACCATTCGCCCGAAAAGACCATTCGCCCGAAAAGACCATTCGCCCGAAATACCATTCGCCCGAAAATACCATTCATCCGAAAGACCACTCGCCCGAAAACCATAATATGTTTAGTGCTCCAGGAGATGAATGGTGGCTCCACAGAGGACGTAATTCGTTTGAAACATATCTCCAAATTGGAACGCTTTCTGGAGGCGGTTGCTAACGCACACCGTTTCATAACAAGCTGCCGCCATAGGATTTCCTGACGAGAAAGGACTAGATGAACTAGCTGCTAAAAGTAGCAAACAGTCGTTGGCGTATTGTACTATCTTTTATAACTAAACGCAGCACGAAGAAATTGAGTACCTATATTAACATTATATTCTTAGAGCATTATTTAATCCTTCAGCTGTCACGCTGTTGTATTTTGTTCACACAAATTAACGTGATGCTGGTAGCGCTGACCAATTTCTGGAAGATTAAGGATTGTTATTCACTCGTGCATTATTTTTCTCTGATTTTTATATTTTTAAAGTCTACTCAATATTCATAAGAGATTATAGCAGAAATCTTTTGAAAATTACAAAATTTTTTGAAGGCTAACCTAGAGTTTCTCGGTTTCTGTATGCATCCCTGTTAAATTATCTTCCAATACTATTCGCTGGAGGAATTCCTCCACAAATTCTTGAAATAATTCTGAACAAATTCCAGGCGTAATTCCTGGATGAATACTTAGGTAAGACTCATCTGGATTTCCTGGAGAAATTTCTTGGATGAATTCTTGGAGCAATGCCTTGGAGAAATTTCTGGAGAAATCGCTGGAAATATTCGTCGGAGAATCCCTGAAGAAAATCCTGGAGAAATCTCTGAAGGAATGTCTGGAGGAATCCCTGAAAAATTCCTAAAAGTATTCCTGGAGAATTTCCTGGAAGAATCTCTGAAGAAATCCCTAGAGGATTTCCTGGAGAAATTCCTGAAGGAATTGCTGATATAATTTCTGAAGAATGTCCAAAAGCAATTCCTGGAAGAAATTCGTGGGGTATTTCCTGGAGGAATTCCTAGAGAAATTCCAGAATAAATTCCTGGAGGAACTCCGGTGGGAATTGCTTGAGGAATCTCTAGAGGAAATATTGAAAGAATTACTCTAAGAATTTCTAGAGCAATCTCCAAAGGTATTCTGAAAAATTGCTATTTCTATTATTTTCTGTTTCTGAAAAAAATCCCTTGAGAAATCCTCGAATGAATTCTTTAAAGAATCCCTGGAGGAATCCTTGAAAAAAATTATGGAGAAATCCCTGAAGGAATGTCTGAAGGAATTCCTGGAGGAATACTTGGAGAAATCCCTGAAAAATTCCTGATGGTACAGTGACCGGCAAAAAAAAGATCCACCATATAGTGGTTGCACTTTTCTAACGAAAACTACATGCAAAAATTTTAAAAATATTCCTTTTAATGAATGCACTACATCCATTTCACATTGTTTTAGTATTCTGTGTTGTAAAATATTTGGTTTTTGAGGAATAAAGTGAATCTTATCAGAATGGGAAAATTGCCTAACCATTGGGTATGAAAGAAAAAAAGATCCACTTAGCAATTAGTTCTGAAACTTCAAAATTTCGTCAAATTTTCACACGTTAACCACATTGTTTTGTGCCGGTCACTGTATTTCTGGAGGTATCCCTAGGATATTTCCTGGAAGAATCCTTGGAAGAACTTCTGGAGGATTTCCTGGAGGATTCTTCGAAGGATCTTCTGGAGGAATCCTTGGGAAAATCCCTGGAGAAACTTCTGGAGGAATCCCTGAAGCAATTCCCGATTGAGTCGCAGGAGAAATTCCTGGACAAATAACTAGAGGGATTGCTGACAAAAATTCTGAAGGATGTCCAGGAGCAATTCCTGGAGAAATATTTGAAGGAATTCATGAACAAAATCCTGGGGTAATTCCTGGAGAAATTCCATGATAAAATCCTGGAGGAATTCCTAGAGATTCCTGTGGGAATTGCTGGAGGGTTCCATGATGGAATTCCTGGAGGAATCTTTAGAGGAATTTTTGAAAGAATTACTGGATGAATTTCTAGAGGAATCTCCAGGGAAATTTCCTAAAAAATTCCTGAAGGTATTCCTGGAGAATTTCCTGAAAATGAATTTTGAATGAATGAATGAATGAATGAATGAATGAATGAATGATGAAATCCTGGAGGAAAATTCGTGAAGAAATCCCTGGAGGAATACCTGAAGCAATTCATGTAGGAATCTCAGGAGAAATACCTGGAGAAATGCCTGGTGGAATCCCTGAAAAAATCCTAAGGTTATTTCTGGAGAATTTTCTGGAAGAATTTCTGAAGAAAATCCTGGAGAAATTGCTGACACAATTTCTGAAGGATATCCAGGAGCAATTCCTGGATATATTTCTAGAGACATTCCTGGAGGAATTCCTGAAGAAATTCTTGGGGTAATTCCTCGAGAATTTCCCGGAGGAGTTCCTGGAGAAATTCCTGAATTAAATCTTGGAAGAATGCCTGGAGGAATTCTTACAACAATTACACTAGTTTACAGCATTTTTGAACTCGGTAAGCTGATGATCATTTTTGGTGTAGAATCATGCCTTGAGTTCAAAAACGCGAAGGAAAAAAATTACAGTAGAGCGGAAATTTTTTCGACTTTCCATACAAGGCTGTTGATTAGAAATCGATTTTTGTTCTATTTTTAAGCAAAGTCGCTCACTTCAAACATCTCATTCTCCGTAATCAATGCCCCGGTGGAGGTGAAATTTTTACTGTAACTCGCCTGCAAATGATATGTCATATAAACGTCGAGAAATAATTTTTAAATTGTTTTTTTCATACTGAAAAAAATACATTTCTTCAAAAAATTTTGGGAATTTAGCTAAAATTTAAAGAGATCGTCCCTAAAACACTTCTAAACTTTCTTCAATATCTTGAATTTCATCAATCTGACGCAAAACTTGTATTCAGATGATCGAATGGTATTGTATTCAGCTTTTAATTAATGGAAAAAGATTTAAAATTGGTTGAACGAAACGCAATATATTTGAATTTAGGTAAATTACATATTTTGAAAAGTTGTAAAACTCGATATTGAGCTTACACTCAAAAACTGTTCTACTTAAAATTTTTTGAATATCGGTTTCGAATTCAGCGCTAAATTGTGCTTCACAAATTTTGGTCGTTGACATAAGTTCACGACTTTCGTTTTATTTTGTAAACTAGTGTTACTGAATAAATTTCCGGGGGAATCCCTAGAGAAACCCTGGGAGAAATTTCTGAAAAAATCCGCTGAGAAATTTCTGGAATAATTTCTAGAGAAATTTCTGGAGGAATTCCTGGCGAAATCTTCGAAGGAATTTCTGTAGGAATTCCTGGGGAGTCGAATCATTGAAGTAATTCGTGGAAAAATCCCTAAAGAAGTCCCTGGAGGATTTTTTAGCGGAATTCCTGGAGGAATCCTCGCTGCAATTCCTGGAGGAAGATCTGGATGAGCTCTTGGAGGAATTCCAGGAAAAATTCCAAAAGGGAAAATCATGGAAGAATTTCTGAAGAAATCCCCGCAGGATTACCTGGCGAAATTCCTGGATGAATTGTGGACATAATTTATTAGGGAATTCTTCGATTAATTCCTGGAAACGTCTGCATGAAATTCTGGAGGAATCCCAAAATGAATTCCTGAAGCAATCCCAGGAGCCCATGAGAATGGAATTCCAGGAGGACTCGCTGAAAAGAAAATCCTAGAGAAATCTTTGCAAGAATCTAAGGCGGAACCCCTGGAAGAATGAAATTTCTCGGAAGAATACCTAGGAGAATTCCTGATGGAATGCTTAGATGATTCTCTGAAGTATTTGGAGCAATCTTTAGATGATTTCTTGTACGAGTCTCTGGAAAAAAAAATCCTCGAACTAATCCCTTAAAGAATTCCTGGATAAATTTCTGTAGGAATTCCAATAGGAATTCAAGGAACAATCTGGAGAGTAATTTCTGGAGGAATCTCTGGAGGAATGCCTGGAGGAATTCATGAAGGAATGCATTGAGAAAACCTTGGAGGATTTCTTGGAGAAATTTCTAAAAAAAATGTAGGATTCCTGAAGGAATCTCTAGAGGAATTTCTGGCGGAATATCTGGAAAAAAACCTAGAGGAATTCCTGAAAAAAATATTTCTTGAGGAATTCGTAGAAGAATATCAACAATAATTCCTGCAAATGGAAATTTTGGAGAAATTTCGGAGCAATCCTTAGACCAGTTTCTGTAGAAACTCCAGAAGGACAGTTGCATGAGGAGTTCCTCAGGATATCCCAGGAAAGCTTTCATAACAAATTCTTGGAAGAATTTTTGTAGGAAAACATGTGAACGAATGCAGGTCTGCAATAATTTTTGGACGAATTATTGTTGCAATCTTTGGATGGACTCCCATAACAATGTTTTGTACAATGTTTCAAGGAACTTTTTGATTAATTTTTAGCTAATCTCTGGTAAAATAAGGGTCTTCAAGGGTTTCTGTAAGATATTGCCTCTGATATGCTTCGAATTATTCCAGATTGAATTATTGGAGCATTCTCTAGTGGATTTCTTGAACTATATGGAGACATACCTGAAGAAATC
Source organism: Aedes albopictus (assembly GCF_035046485.1). Taxonomy (NCBI): domain Eukaryota; kingdom Metazoa; phylum Arthropoda; class Insecta; order Diptera; family Culicidae; genus Aedes; species Aedes albopictus. The sequence continues at coordinate 277,138,749 of NC_085138.1, forward strand.
TCTGAAAGAATACTTGCAGAAATACCTAAAAGAATTTCTGTTGACATTCCTTTGGGAATCCCTGGTGAAATTCCTGGAGGAATCCCTAAAAAAGCACTCTAAAGATATCCCAGGAGAAATTCCCGGAGGAATGTCAGGTGAAACCCATAGAGGAATTCTTGAAAAATTCTCTGGAGCAATCCATGATGGAATCACTGAAGGAAGCTACGAAATCCTGGAGGAATTCATCGATGCATTCTTGCAGAAGTATTTGTAAAAAATCTGAAGGAATCCCAGGTATTTTGCTCTTAGCATGACATTTGTTTGAATTGAATACTAGTGAAAATCGTGTAGCAGTTGCATATAGCTGCACTGTATAGCAGCATATGGTTCTACAAAGGGTTCTGTCACATTCGCCCGAAAACCATTCGCCCGAATTCCAAATGCCCGAATGACAAACGCCCGAATGTAACAAACGCCCGAAAGTCATCCGCCCGAATAGACCATTCGCCCGAAAAGACCATTCGCCCGAAAAGACCATTCGCCCGAAATACCATTCGCCCGAAAATACCATTCATCCGAAAGACCACTCGCCCGAAAACCATAATAATCGTAATAATACTTTTCTGAAATCAAATAAGGCGTCGTCCACGCGTATTGCTTTCTTTGAACATAGTCTGATATAAGACTTATACTGTTACAAACATTTTCAGCAATATAGCTGTGGAAACATTTATTGGAATTTTCCCTTCTTTTGTTAATAGGCTTTTCTTTCTAGTTCTATCTTCAAGGAAATTGAATTCAATTTGATGTCATTTTTACCAGAAATTCTCCCTTCTTTCAATCGTGGGCTGTTCTTTTAAGTTGTTATTTTATGGGGAACCTTGACGTTTTATTTTTCACAACTTCTGGATTCAAAACATGGATTCAAAAGAACAGCTTATTCAAATAAGAATGCAGCATTATCGCCATTTTGATGCTTTTTTCTGCATCCGTTAGCTCACACGTTTTAATTTTTATGAACTATTGTTCGTTTTAACGAAACGTAGTTATTCTGAGTAGATCAGTTGTGAACACTATTAACTTAAAAGTGCTGACTACTCTGCGCTGAACTTTTGCGTTATCCTCTCGATCAACCATGCTATAACAATTATTGACCTATTATGTAATATTTTCACAAGAAATTAGGCCTTCTTCAAAACATAGGCTGTTCTTCCAAACTAAGCTAATACGATTATTAATGGCACTAATCCAGCTGTTCTTGCGATTGGTCGGATACTAAGTACACCATGCGTCTGTCCTTAAACTTTCATCATGACAAACCAGAAAAAAACATGTTCAAAGAAATTGCATGGAATTGGCGGATGACTTTCGGGCGAATGGTCTTTCGGGCGAATGGTCTTTCGGGTAAATGGTCTCTTCGGGCGAATGGTCTTGGAATGGCGATTGGAATTCGGGCGTTTGTCATTCGGGCGTTTGTGATTCGGGCGAATGGTTTTCGGGCGAATGTGACAGAATCTCTACAAAGTCCTTCTATTCCATACTGGAACTGGTTCTGGCATATCTGGAAAATTTGGCATGCTGTTTTTATGTTCCATGAATAATCATCACAAAATTTAACCATTAAACCAAGCCGGTTATATGTTAAAATTCTATGACAAGATGGAAGTGGTTCTCTTGGAGAAATACTTGGTAAAATTTCCTATAGTTCTCGATTAAAAAAGGTTTGATAAGTGTGAATAAAAACCTTAGTTATTAAAATAGTTTATTTTTTGAGATATTTTTTTCTGGAACTCTTAATTTTTGATAATATTTGAGTTGGCTGGAATTAAAAAAGACTGGCACACACACCCTGCACCCCCATCCCCACCCCCCCACCCCCCTGTTTGGCTACGCCCATGCAGTGATAGAATTACATCGATAGAGTAAAGAGATACAAAGAGTAGAGCTTCAAAATAGGCAAAGCTGAAAATCGGAAGACAAAGAGTAGTTTTGTTCGTTTTTTTTACGATGAGTTCTACCTGCACAGCCAAAGATGAAAGGATCCCGAAAGGTATACAACAGTTTACAGGAAATAAAATAGCAATGTAAGAAATTTCTAAATAAACGAATAATTGAGACAAGATTGTGCAATTGATTATTTTAAAGTTATTACATTTATCTTATGAGCTTCTTTGTACCATCAAGGAAGGTCTCATACCATATCAAACAAACACCGTTTTACTGTATCCATCGTCTCCCGTACACGAGCCGTTTGGTGTGAAGCGACTATCCCGAGCAGAGTCTAACAACAAAATGATAGCAAATCGAAAACTCGATTTGTATTCAGCAGCAAATTGATATCACATTTTGATATCAGTTTGTCTTGATTAAATGTGATTTCAAATTTAGATTTCGTTTTGCTGTCACTTCAAACTATTATAAAAAAAAGTTTTTAATTTATTTTAAAACTTCTAGGCAACCTTGTATAATAATTCTAAGAGTATGATATGATTAGTGTAATTATCTTATGGCATTCAGGATTTCATATCAATCCAAAAACCCCTATATTTAACGATTTTTTCCATTTTTTCGTACTGATAGCAAAAGTAGTTATCAATTTGCTATCACTGATAGCAGGAATTGTTTTCAACTTGCTCTTACGGGAACATTTTTCTGCTCTCATTTTTGATGTTTTAACCGTTAAAACGACCAAAACGACAGCAACCTGAGTTATCATAATTTGCAATATCACAACATCAAAATTTGTTTTCAATTTGCTGTCAGACTTTGCTCGGGATATTATCTGCACTGCACGGTGTGTAAAGGTTGCTGGCCGATGCCTGCTCGGGGACTACAAACCGAACAAATGGGATTCGTAATTAGAGTAAATGAGGGTCAACCGGTGAGTATGCTGCCTGAGTCTGATTCGTGGCTCCCGGTGGGATTTGTACCGATTTCCTGTTGTGTGTGATCGTTCGGTGTGACTATGGCGATGATACCATGATACTGCGTCTGGGGCCGTTTCAAAGTATGAAGATGCTGTAGCAATTCAATAATTTTGTTATATTTCAGATGATGTACAGAGAGACTGTAGTATTTCAAAAATGCTGTTATATGATTATTTTTATTATAAGTTGTTGTGATTGAAGTTTAAGTAATGTTGTGTTATTATGTTTAATTTGTAATGGCCAAAAATGAATTTATGCTCAACATGCATAATATTGACACTTATGAAATTACTTACGCACTAATTGTTACAGCTATAAAACAACTTTCAAAGAAAATGGTAAGCATGTTGGTATCTTTGTGAGAACTATTGGAGAAACAGGCAGTGTTGTTGGTTTTTGAACTAGTGATCATGCCTATCATATATTTAACCCAGAAGACTTGCAACGCCCCGATATTCAGTTTTTTGACAATGTTAAACGTGACCCGAACTCCCACAACCGCGTGGTGCATAGTCAATAGACACAAAATGGCACTATCCCAAAACCGCTAACCACTCCAAAAATAATTTCTCTGCGCAGTCATATTTTGTAATTTATGGCACTGCCCTGGGTGTTTTGTCCCCGCTATCTATACTGGACATCTTTCACCCTATGGCATCGATGGCATCGGTTAACCACCGGCGGAACTGCTGCCTATTATACCACTACTAGTGGCCGGTGTCCACCTCTATTGTCAAACCGAGCATCGTCCGTTCGTATCTATTCTCTGTTGTGTTCTTGCTGACTAAATGCGAACTGCAACGAGAGTCAGTTCTTTTCATACGGTGCCTGCCTATATGTGGTCGAGCAATGGAATTGTCGAACATTGCTCCGCATAAAGTGTTTCCAATAAATACAAAATATGGCGGTTGTGTTCCGTTATAAATGTGTTTCGGGAAATAAATGTATGGACAATAAATGTATTCCTCTGCTGGTACCGATGTTTGATTACCTATTCACAGAGTACAGACATCTACACTCCCGTGCAAAAGTTTGGGGTCACCCCCTCAAAAACATGGAAATGTTTTTCGGTCATATCTCAGTCATCTTTCATTTAATCCACTCGTTCGTAGACTCTATCGAAAGATAAAGAGTTAGATTTGATTCGTAGGTACTTTTCACAAATTTCATATGAAGTTTTTAGTATAAAAAGTTTACCTAAACTTACATGTTTTCCCTTAATCTGTACGAAAAATTGTTTTCCGTGTAATTCAAAATTGGGTCGACCAAATTTCAAAATTAAAGTTGCATTAGAATTCTATTTCTATCCTCTTTGAAAGCCATTCATTAGATTTTAGCGGAAAAATTCATAACATAATTTAAATGATCGAGTAAGGTTAAGTTCGTTATATAAAGTGCGAAAGAGGATAGAAGTGAGATAAAAATTACTAATTCGTGAACTCTACCCTATATGACTGTATGTGTTAAAACCACCAAAATATACCATTACCCCAAAATCCATAACAACGAATGTCATTTCTCCGAATGTATTATTACATTCGAGATTTTGGGTTTTGGTGCAAAGCAAATAGATAAGTTTTTGATAAAATGCCATTTAAAATAAAATATGTAACATTCCTGAAACTTATGGATTTTGGAATAACGGTGTGTTTCTGGTTATAACACTTACAGTTATATAGGGTAGAATTCACGAATCAGTCATTTTTATCTCACTTCTATCCTCTTTCGTACTTTATATAACGAATTTAGCTGATTTAGTATGGATTTTATACCCCATTTTCTACCTTAACTTAGTCTAGAACTTAGTTTATGAAAATTTAATAACTTTTTCTGTGTCTTGTCATTCAAATACAAAGAAGGAATTGGAGTTACACCAAAAACAATGACGATTTGAATAAAAATCCAACTCAGACTTCATCTGAAAGGTGACCCCAAACTTTTGCACGATGCAGCATACTAAGGGGTGACCCCAAACTTTTGCACGGTGACTTGTAAACCTAACTCGATCATTTAAATTATGTTATAATTTTTTTCCGCTAAAATCTGATGAATGGCTCTCAAAGAGGATAGATATAGGGTTCTAATGCAACTTTAATTTTAAAATTTGGTCGACCTAATTTTGAATTACATGGAAAACAATTTTTCGTACAGATTTAGGAAAAACATGTAAGTTTAGGTAAACTTTTTATACTAAAAATTTCATATGAAATTTGTGAAAGGTACCTACGAATCAAATCTAACTCTTTATCTTTCGATAGAGTCCAAGAACGAGTAAATTCAATGAAAAATGACTGAGATATGACCGAAAAACATTTCCATGTTTTTGAGGGGGTGACCCCAAACTTTTGCACGGGAGTGTAAGTTTAAATTCAAATGTATGTCTGCATGGATTCCAACAAATATTCTTGGATTTTTAGCGCGAGGCTAGTTTATCTGGAAACCCACGGTTGTATTTCCAAGCTGTAGGAAGAACTTACCTTGTCTGAGTTTGTCAGAAATATCTTCTCAATATCTCACCTGATTCGCTCAAAGCTTAAGTAGTACCTTTATTTATGCGTCTATTTTATGAATTCCTTACATTTCCTTAAATAGTTATCTTTTCTAATTTGGAATACATTGAAGTTCTTTCAGTTTGGAATAGTTTTTTTTTCTGTTCTACATGATTTATCAATTTAAAATTTTATCTACAGTAAAACCTCCATGAGTCGATATTGAAGGGACCATCGACTCAAGGAAATATCGAGTAGTGGAACAAAAATCCTTTGGGAAGCTTTTTGGAGGGACCATCATAGTAACCCAGAAATTATTTTTCAGTATGGAAAAATTTACCTCCATGAGTCGATATCGAGTCAAGGAACATCGACTCATGGAGGTTCGACTATTTCTATTAAAAAAAAATCTACTTCTTTCCGTTCGCAAAATCAACCAGCCACTGAGAATAAAATTGATGCTGTTAGTCATTTGCTGGATAAATGCCGTTCCCTTCGGACCGGTTGACCAATCGTTAAAACAAATGGTGCTTAACAGCAATACCGCCATATTTTCTCGAAATGAATCGTGAATTGAACGCGGTGGGTAGCTAAAGTGGTAACTTGTTCGTAAAACGTCCTAATTCACTATCCGGTACATGCATCAAGGGAGCGCAATTGAAAACGGTCGGGCAAGAGAAACTTAAGGGTGTTCGTTTCAAAAAATAATAATAGGCACATTGTCGCACACGTAAATATCCTATTCAATAATATCGATCACAGTTCAAATGCATGAACAAAATCGGTACAAAACCAAAGTCTACGTACCTTACAAATTTCGAAAATTTTGTATTGACGAGGGGGAGGGTGGGTGTCTGAGATAGCTAAAACCGAGTCTAAGTAATTTATGGATAGCGCCTTGCCAGCTAAGAATAGGACTACTAACCACAATTAAAGGTGTCCAGCAACCCGTGCCGATGAATGTGTGATCGAGGGGGTGAAAAAGATGCTCGATCGTTAAAGGAGCGTACAAGGTATCTGGGCACCCCCACAGTATTTTTGTTCCTCACCGCGTTAGTGCAGGACTCTGGAGTGGCTGACTGAGGGTCTCTGTCAGAGTGGCAATGCGAATCCGTGGGGTAATGCCTTAAATCGTGATAACCAAGACGAGAGGTATAATGGCTCCTACAGAGCAATCTCCAGAGATTTTTGAGGTACATAATCATCGAGAGACCTTTTCCGCGTCATTGGCCTCCTTTCGTAGAACAGCCGGGGACTGGGGCTGACGATGAGGAGTGGGTAACCGATGAGAAACTTGCGGGGACAGAAAGTCCTTTGGGCTAGGTAAGGCCCCAGGTGCAGACGACGTTCCAAACATGACCTTAAAAGTAGCTATTGCAGTGGCTTCCGAGTTGTTCAGGTTTGTAATGCAGAAAAACCTGGACGAGGGGGTTTTCCTAACGATTTGGAAGCGACAGAGCCTGGTTCTATTCCCAAAGGCAGGGAAACCATCCAAAGACCCGTCAACATGTAGGTCAATATTCTTGATCACCACGGCGGAGAGGGTGCTCGAAAATATCATCCTCAACAGGATATTGAGACACACTGAGGGTGTTACCCGAGCAGAAGGGCATACCTTACAAATACCATGCGAAGAGCAACATGTGCTCTAATACCTAAAATTGTTATTTCTACGTTATTCTACGAAATGTTATGAGAAAATCACAATAACAGTTGGAGCTATTTGAGCAGAGTTTGGTATTGATGTAGTATTTGTTGGATTAGCAGTGAAAATAACCGAAGAACAAGATTTGCTACATAGCTACATAGCTACAAGCCTACATAATGAAGTCGTCGAACAACGTTTCGCTACCAGCCCTCTGCTTAAGTGAATGTTGTGTTTTTATCGCTCGTATTTCGGTCTTTTTGCACTGTTTTTTCACCGCTTTAAAATATACGTTTGTGTTGGACTGCGTTGCTAAAGTGTTGTACTGTGTCATCAGCATAAAAGCTCAATCAAAGAAATAGTGTTTTTCGTGAAAATCATTAATTTTTTGCCTGCAGCTGCTCGGTGATGAAGATCAAATAAATCACCATCTTCATCAGTGCTATACTGCGGTTCACTGCGAATTCTATCTCTCACCCGTGCTATACTGCGTTTTATTCGAGCTTCATCTTTCATATCCGATATACTGCATTTCACTGTGAATTGCATTCTGCGAGATAAGAGTATCCCTACCGGTGTTCTATAGTAATACCAAGTTCGGTTGGAGTGCGCAATCATGGCGAAACAACTTTGTGGCGAATGCTACCTAGAGATAAATGATATCGAGCCTATCCGTTGCGGTTTCTGTGAAGCATTGTTCCATATCAACCAACAGTGCTGTGGATTAAACTCTCGCACCTTCAAAGAAGCGTTTTCATCAGGGGAGGCGATTTTCATTTGTCCTCCTTGTAGAAATGAACTAAACGGCCGTTCAATACAAGCTTATATTGCCGACAATCGCGACAGTCAACATGTTGGAAGCTATCATATGTGTTCTCTGTGTTCAAGAAGGGCAGTAGAATGAATGTTTCGAATTATCGTGGTATAGCTGCACTGAGTTCGATTTCTAAATTATTTGAGGTGATAGTTCTGCAACAGCTAATTCAGAGCTACAGTCATTACATCTCGCCGGATCAACACGGTTTCATGCCTAAACGCTCCACGACAACTAATTTGGCATGTTTTACTTCGTTTGTGATTCGCCAAATTGAAGCCGGTCAGCAAGTTGACGCTATTTACACCGACCTGTCTGCCGCTTTTGATAAAATGAATCATCAGATTGCGATTGCTAAACTCGATAAACTAGGGATGAATGATAATTTGCTCCTCTGGCTTCAATCGTATTTGACCGGACGAAGCATGTCCGTCAAAATTGGAGACCATGTTTCGATGCCTTTCTCGGTTTGGTCCGGCGTTCCTCAAAGCAGCCACCTCGGTCCATTCTTGTTCCTGCTCTACATGAACGATGCCAATCTTGTATAGGATTGTCTGAAACTCTCGTATGCCGATGATTTGAAGCTGTATTACTTAGTGAGGAACTCACATGATGCGTCTTTCCTGCAACAACAGTTGGAAATTTTCGCTCGATGGTGCCGGGTCAACCGAATGTCGCTAAATGTGTCAAAATGCTCGGTAATTTCGTTCGGCCGTAAACGCTCCCTACTACACTTTGATTATTCCCTGGCGGAAACCCGATTGAAGCGTGAAACTACAGTGATGGATTTGGGTATTCTCTTGGATGTTCAGCTGACCTTCAAAGACCATCTGGCGTACGTCGTTTCAAAAGCCTCGTCACAGCTGGAATTTCTGTTTCGCTTCTGCAAAAAGTTCACGGACGTATACTGCCTGAAACCTTTGTATTGTTCTATTGTGCGTCCAGTACTAGAATACTCATCCGTCGTATGGTCACCGTACTACAGCGCCTCAACGCCTCAACGGATTGAGGCCGTCCAGCGTAAATTTATTCGTTTCGCCCTTCGTCTCCTCAGTTGGAGGCTCCCGTTAAACTTGCCAAGCTACGAAAGCCGCTGCAAACTGATTTGCTTGGAGCTACTCGAGCCGAGGCGCGATGTGGCAAAAGCGTGTTTTATAGGGGATCTCCTACGAGGCAATATTGATTGTCCGCTGCTCCTCAGCATGCTGGATTATCAACATACACTACCGGAATCTTCGCCAAAATGCATTCATCCGTTTTTCCCGCACCAGAACTAATTATGGATTCCATGAACCGATCCGCAGTATGTCCCGTGTTTTCAACAAATGTCATCGTGAATTTAATTTTAATTTGTCCCAGGAAACTAATAAGCTTAATTTTAGAAGAGTTCTATGTTAGTTTTAAGATAAACCATTGTCATTGGGGTGGGGATTTCACCTGTTGACGAATAAACAATAAACACTCAGTCGTCAACAAATGAAACATTTAATAACAAGACATGTTATTAGTTTGTTATTCAATAACTTTGGGATAACAAATACAGCACCTAAAATTTTAGGTATGCATTCATGATTGAAACAACAAGACTTGTAATTTTCCAGGTGCTATTTATACAAAATTTTGGTATTCGTTTTTTTTATTTTGCCTCTTATTACCACCTAATGAAGGGCATATCAAGGTATGGTAGTATTGAAGATAAATACCTTGATATGTTATTCACTTGTTATTTTCTTCTGCTCGCACTTGTAGTCAGTGGGCCTGGGCACAAACAGGAGTGTGTTGTGGATTGGCATCTAAGCCGAAAAGAGAGATGAGTTTGTGAAATAGGAGTGTTCACGGTGCGGCTTCGGAGTCAGTTTGGCTTTCTATTCCGCAGAACCATTACCTGTTCTGTGGCTTAGTTGGTTAAAGCGCTGGTCTAGCGAATACGGAGTCGTGGGTTCGAATCCCACCAGAACGCGATTTTTTTCACAAATTTCATCTCTCAATTTGCCAATTAGCAACATTTCGTGCCTTCTAATTACAAGTTTTTCCAGTATGTTTCAGACATACCGGCAAAATCTGGTAAAATGCCAGTAAAATGGGCAATATGTATCATTGAGTGTAACTCTTTGCAAGTGAGTGTTCCCATCCTTGGTGGCGGTCATTGTCATCGTTTGACCCGTGGAAGCATGAGGTAGGAACTTGTAAGAACCAGAGCTATGTTGGACGCTCTCCTTATCGACTCACTGTTTTGCAGCCCGTAGCATAACGTATACCCTTCAAATTTTATCCCACACCTACATCATTTGTCCCAACCGTTCGGCAATGTTGCCACCATCGTTGTGCAAAATCTATTTGGGAATTCCGTTTCTTGTATTGAACCCTCCGTTCGTCCCATAGCCATCAACCTCCCACATCCGTAGCAGCTCTTTGGAAACAAGCCACCACACCGTTCGAAGTGTGGTTCCGCGTAGTGACCAGTCCCGCGAGCACCACAGCTTCCAGCGCTCGCAAAAACCATTAAAAGCATAAAAGGGCTCATTGGTAATGCATTTGGACCCTATCGGCGGCGGCGGCGGCAGCAGTGGAACCGGGTTTCACATAACTCTTCCGCAGGCACACAAGTGTCGCAGGACTAGCGATCCAGACGTCCGAGCTATCCAGCTCCCGCCGACGACCGGTAATAGTAATGAAACCAATAATTTGTTGGCGATAAATGGTACACCACCGCGCACCGGACGGAACTATCGAAGATGCAATTATTGGAAGTCGCGTTTAACGGTGAATGCACTTTGGACGCCGCAGGCTGCAGGTGGGTAGTTCTCTCTTTCGGACATTTGACATTCTACAATGGGGTTTCACATTTATATTTATGAAGGTTCCATCCCAAGCAACACACATGTTATAATAGAGTTACGACAGCGCAAGTTTTGGTTGTATAGAAGTTTATTTGACGTAATTTTAACATTATGTTTAAATAACGTAAAATAAACTTCTATACAACCAAAACTTGCGCTGCCGTAACTTTTATATAACATGTGTGTTGCTTGGGATGTGAGGTGCATTTTGAATCGCATTTTGTACTCATAAAAGCTTGTATGGTCTACTCCCGGTGGTTTGACTGCATTTAACCCTCGAGCAGTTGCGTCTTCGACTATCTGCAGCGACGCCATGTTTACGTTTTATGCCACAAGCGTGCATTTTTCATGACGCGTGTACTCTGTACACGACGCGACCGCTCCCGGGTTAATCTGAACACTTTTCAAACGTCATTCTGGTCTTGAAACGGGGTGTTTTTCAAAGCCAACATGGTTACTAGAAGTTCGATTTAAAAAATTAACCCCACTGGTTTGCATGACACGTCGTTCAATCCGACGAGGGGAGGACGATACTTAAATTACTACCGTGATTTCGGGTGAAATTGATCACTTTTCACAGTTTTTGGCTTCTAAATTTTGAATAGTTATTGATATGATCGCACTAAATGCTTTAAAACAAGTACGACCACGGTTTTCATCAGTCAACAAAGCTGAAACTTTTACTGCAAATCATTTTATTGCAATAAATATCATTTAAAATAAAAAATCAGAAATTTTAGTTTCGGGGTGAAATTGATCAGTCAATGAAATGTCTTTGTAAGTGCTGGAAATGAATTCTCCATCTGAATTATCTATCCCAGAATGCGAAAAGCCTTGTAAAACTTATACAAGTTTAGTAAATTCTTAATTATTTAAACTTAAAGTTCAATAAATCTAACGAAAACGCCTAAAAGTATGCAATTTCCATAGTAGACAAGTCATTACTTTAGAAAAAGTACAATTTTACGCATAAATATCAATATTTATAAAACTTTTGATGACGAAATCGGGTTTAGCGAACACTTGGCAGCTATAAACATTCATTCGAATACAATACATTACATGTGCGATACAGCTACAGTAACAAAAGTTAGAAAGTGTCTTTGAAAATCGCCAAACACGCAGTTTCGGAAAATATTTAATTTTATACAGAAATATGTTACTTATTATCTGTAAATCATGTAAACTAATCATTCAATAACCCTTGAGCCAGATGATGGTCATTTTCTACAAATTGTTTTGAGTTTAAAGCATTATTTTTAACAAATAAAAATTGCCCTCACGTCGATCAATTTCACCCCACTGATCAATTTCACCCGAAATCACGGTATCAAACCATTCTCATGTTGTATAGTTATCTAATATGTATAAGACTATCCAGATTATTTCATAGTTAGAATCGGTATCAAAAGTCAAAACTGAAGGGAAATCAGATTTTTCTTGTACCGGCTTTTCGAACCCTCTAAGCAGAATACCCTTTTAGAATGAGTGTAATCAGTTTCGTACCTTTTACATAATTCCGCCATATTTTGCTTATCCTTTGACAGATACGCGTATTTCAACTACCACTTGTAATCTACCTCAGTGTCAGTTATCCACAAGCCTACATAATTGATGTCAAAGAAGCAAATAACCACAAAACATTGGAGAATATGATGTCGTTTTAAAATTTTCAACTTATTACAACCGGCAGAGGGGGTATTTTCCTGGGTGGGAGCCTAGGATTCTTACTATTAGGATTATATTACCATTAGGAACGCTTACTATTAGAGTGTACTCATGTACGGTCCCCCCTTCTCGAAGCCATCCCTAACGGGCGTAAGAAGTTCTCGCTTCCAATCACGATTCAAAACCTGACTAATTTTTAGTCGTTTCATCAAAGAGCGGCTTTGGCGTTCCACAAGGCCATTCTCTTGGGGCCAGTACGGCGTGGTTTTGTTCAAAATAATTCCTCTATTGCGGCAGTATCGTTCAAACTCCACACTTACAAACTGTCGTCCGTTATCCAGGGTTATTGTTCGAGGAAAACCTAGCCTTACAAAAATCTTCTCAAGCCGTTCAGAAGTCTCTTTGGCTGTAATTTTCTGCAGTATCTCTACTTCTTTATATCGACTGTAATAGTCAATAATTACAAGAAGATAATCTCCAGAGGGCAATGGACCAAGGAAGTCTACAGCAATGTCGAACCACGGAGCCTCTGGCAGTTTGCGCCTTTCCATGGGTTCTGTCTGGTCTATCGGGTTGACCGACTAGACGGCAACCTTCACAACTATCTACTATGCGGGCAATAGACTCATCCATTCCAGGCCACCAATACGATAGACGCAATCGTTGTTGCATTTTGGTTCGACCTGGGTGTCCCTCATGAGCCAGTTGTAGCATCCTCTGTCTCATGCTTGCAGGTACAATCAACCTGGAACCTCTTACTACCAATTCTCCTACTTTGCCGAGCTCGTTCCGAAACGCGTGGTAAGCTTTGACAGTGCTTGAGGTATAGTTCCATACTCCTCGATCAAGATATTCTCGCAATTCCCGAAGTTCAGGATCATCACTAGAAGCTTTTTCCAGCTCACCGATATCCACTGCTTCCAACTCAAGTACATTACGTACATAAACATCACAATCTGGATCAAACGGTTCCAGTACTTGTGATTGAGCAAGTCTTGATAGAGAATCAGCTATGTTTGCTTTCTTTTTACGGTAAACCACCTCGTAGCTGAACGCTTGTAAACGCAGAACCCACCGTTCTACCCTTAAACAGGGTGACGAATCCGGGGAAAAGATTTCTTCCAAAGGTGTTCTGTGGACTGTGAGGAGATTCTCAAAATCTGTTTAGCAAACCCGTGGTTGTTGTTGTGGTAAGCTTTCAGCTAAAATAAACGTTTAATTTAATTATTTCCACCAAATGTTCTCGTCAAAGGCATACATACAATTTTTGGTGAACCCTCGAGTTCCAAAGTCCGGTTACGATACGGTCGATAGCGTGTATAGCGATTATGCTGGGTTAAATTAAGGTTGGTTTAATTGCCCGTTCGTATTGCTTCTTAGCATTAAATGATTACTTACTGGCTCGGAGATTCGTAGCCTAGCCTATCGAATTCAGTGCTGGGAGTATCTTGTGTCGGTGGATAAAGTGAGTTTGATCTAAATTTAAGCGATTACATATTAGAATTCAACAGGTTTCTGTAAGGCCACATATGTTACCTGCATGTAGTACTAACTAGGATGAATTCACAAATTTAGCGTTAAGTAACTATTGCATGAGATCCAGAAAAATGCTTAGTCTAACTTAGTAATAGTAGAAATAAGCTCGAAAGTACAATTCACTTAGTTTTTAATAATTTAGGATAGAAACTAGCTGTAATGCACTTTATCTGTTGCGTGGAAATCGCTGTATCATTGTTGACATTAGACAGTCATTCATAGGGAACCTGCGATACAGTTTTATTGTTCTCCCTTACGTCTACGCTTATGACCGTTCGGCTGCTTTGTTGACCGGCCACAGTTGAACCGCAACGAGGGGTCTCGTCGTGACATTCCCCCTCCCGTAAACCCTGGTGATGCTCCTGACCGTCTGGAACTTCTGGATTGGGTTTACTATCGTCCAACACGTCGAGAACTGCGAGTTTTACCACTGGTCGCCGAAGAAGTCCAGAAGCGGTCCGTACCATTGCTTGGCGTACCCTACCGTCTCGTCCTGGGAAGGTACGTTCGACTCGACCACGGATCCACTGATTGCGTGCGGCTCCTCCAACCACCAGGACCAAATCCCCCACCTTGAGATCTTGAGTTTCCTCGAACCACTTTGTCCGGCGGGCGATGACTGGCAAATATTCTTTCACCCATCTTCGCCAGAATTCGTCGCAAATGTGTTGTGCTAATTTCCAACTGTTTCTTAAGGCTGATCTTGGTACGACTGGTTCCGATGGCAATATCTTAAGGCCGCTGGAGTTACCCAGCAGAAAATGGTTGGGCGTAAGCGATTCCTCATCCGCCGACTTCAGAGGGATGTAGGTGAGCGGTCGGGAATTGATTATGAATTCTGCCTCAACAAGTATCGTTTCGAGAGTCTCGTCGTCCGGTTTTCGAGGAGCGTCCGCTAATGCACTGATGGCGACTTTAACCGAACGTACTAGGCGCTCCCATGCGCCTCCCATATGGGGCGCTGCTGGCGGGATGAATAGCCATTTCGTCTGTGCACTCGTGAATGTTGACGCTAGTGTTTCAGCTGTTTACGTGAGGTCTCCGCTGGCGCCTTGGAAGCACGTCCCGTTGTCACTATTGGTGATTTGTTGTTGCATGAAGAAGAAGAAGAAGAACGATGGTGTTTTGAAAAAATCCTATCCCTACAACACAGGGGAAGTTTTTAAAATGCCTCTATAAAATCTAAAACAAAATCTAATTAAAAACGGTTTGATGTACGGTGTTAGACTCTGAACAGACTACAAATTAAGTACCTTATCAAGAAAAAAAATTTAAATTCAAATTTATACGTTCAATATGTAGTCCGTCCAAAGTCTAACACCGTACAAGAAACCGTTTTTAATTAGATTTTGTTTTAGATTTTATAGAGGCATTTTAAAATCTTCCCCTGTGTTGTAGGGATAGGATTTTTTCAAAACACCATCATTCTTCTTCTTCTTCTTCATGCAACATCAAATCACCAATAGACTTCAGCAGGAGGACCACGCCGTGCGACAAATCGACGAACGGCCATAATGCATGATTCAGTTGAAAGGCTGTGCACCAGCTCGATGTGCACTGCACGAATTGTGAGGCATGTAAATATCGCTACCCAACGTTTAACCTGATTTCTCCCCACTCTGACCAGTAGTGGCCCGAAGTAATCCAGACCAACGTAAGTGGAGGGTCGTACGAAGGGTTGCAGACGGGCCGACGGAAGAGGAGCCATTGCAGGAGGTTTAGGGTTGGACTTTCTCACACGACATACAATGTATTCCTTGGACACCTTCTCTACGAGACTGCGCAATTTGGAAATCTCAAAACGTTGTCGTATTTCATTAGTAACTGTTTCCCTGTTAGCATGTCTGAAACGACGATGATACCAGTCGACTAATTGTTTGGTGATCGGATGCGATCGGGGTAGAATTGCCGGATATTTAGCTTCATCCGATGCGAATACTGCTGCTCCAATGCGGCTACGCATCCGAAGAACTCCGCGGTCGTCGAGAAATGGCCAAAGTTTGTAGATAGGACTTGATTTTGAAAAACAGCCGTGCCGCGCTTCCGGTGATCCCTGAGTTGCAGATAGAAGTTCTGCTTGGGCAACTATCCATAATGTTTCTTCTGAACGTTTCAATTCTTCCTGTTTAAGGATACCTAACTTCAAAGGGATGCCAGCTCGTTTCCTACGTACAGGGGATGGCCAAAATGTTTGGGATAGGCAACTTTTTTTTCTCTCACAAAAAAATTCAACAAGCTATAACTTTCCATAGAGCGCATAAAAAAATCTCAAATTTTCACTGCTTGTTAACCTATTATGTGTGCATCATTGGTACAAATTTGGGCTCGATTGATTAATATTTCGCAAAGTTAGAACCGTTCGCGTAAAACACTATTTTTCAGACAACTCATTTTTGAGGTGTCGTATCTCGGAAACCAGTGAACCGAATTGAATGAAATTTTGAACGTACACTAACAATATGTAAATGCTTTACAAACTATTGAAATATAGGTACTTTTTAAACGTTGAAAAAAGTTATCATGGATTGACACTTTTTGGATTTTTCACGAAAAAATGTGATTTTTTTACATCAATGTCAATAAATTTTAGTGTTGATATCCAAAGATTTTCCACTTCTGTTCTCAAGTTTTCTCTAATCAGATATATTAGAGCTTATTTAGATTGAAGGAAGAACACATTTAATAATTTTTGTATGGTATTGTAAATTTGACTTATTTTCCATTATATGGGTAAAAATTTCAATCCGGTATAACTTAATCCGCCGTGAGAAAATATTACATTTTATAACGTCGTATTGAGTATCAATATATTGTTAATAAACGTTAAAAAATTTATTCAATTCGGTTCACTGGTTTCCATGATATGACAGTTCAAAAATTAGTTGTCTAAATAATAGTGTTTTACCCGAACGGTTCTAACTTCGCGAAGAATTAATCAATCGATCTCAAATTTGTACCAATGATGCACACATAATAGGTTGACAAACAGTCAAAATTTGAGATTTTTTGACGCACTCTATGAAAAGTTACAGCATGTTGATTTTTTTTGTGAGAGAAAAAAAGTTGCCTATCCCAAACATTTTGGCCATCCCCTGTAAGTTGTCAAGATACCGTAGAACATAGGCGATTGCTCGACGCATTCTTTCCCATCGGCCGAACCGGCTGACATCGATCACTGGTGTTGACGTCCAGTTAGAGTGAACAGGACGCAGCTCTTTTTGGTGGAGACAGGATGTCGTTGTTTAGGCCAGTGTTCTTCTCCCTGATACAGAAATGCTGGACCGCGGAACCATGGACTGCTTACTTGGAATTCCGGACCATTGCCCCATTTGGTGGCTTTATCTGCAACATTGATCTTCGTAGGGATCCACCTCCAATCTTGAGGATCACTCAACGTCAGAATTTCGCCTACTCGAACTGCAACAAACTTTTGGAAGCGACGGTGATCTGACAATATCCACGCTAAGACAGTCGTTGAATCAGTCCACAAATAGTGTTGCGATATCTTATAGGAATGGTTGTTTAGCACGGTTTGCAGATATTGGACTCCGAGAAGTTCTCGGCGAGAACAGCTGCTTTTAACTCGAGCCGCGGTATTGAGAGGGTTTTCAAGGGTGCGACCTTACTCTTAGCTCCGACAAGTGCTACTTGAACGTCACTTTTGCTAACATGCCGAAAGTATACGACGCAACAGTAGGCTGCTTCGCTGGCATCGACAAAAACGTGGGCTTCTATTCGACTGCTGCAAGTTATTGGCACCGAAAAGTAACAACGAGGTATCCTGAGTGTGTTCAGTAGGTCGAAACACTCAATCCACTGTCGCCACTGACGAGAAAAGTTCTCATCAACTGCTTCGTCCCAGCCGGTACCCGCAGCCCAGATTCCCTGGATAATGATTTTTCCGTGGATTAAGAAGAAGGCGATGAGCCCTAATGGGTCGAAAAGACTCATGACGACCTTCAGTATTTCACGTTTGGTAGGGACATGACTCTCGTCAAGAACAAAGCGCAGGTCTTCTCTGAGAGTTACCGTGTATCTAAAGCAGTCTTCATTTGGCATCCACATCATCCCTAGTACCGATTCTATGCTTTCACCTCTCTCCAAGGCTAATTCCTTCGGTGTATCCATTGAAACAACACCGATTCCTTGCAATACTTCCGCGGAGTTCGACAGAAAATTGCGAATGTCAAACCCTCCTTTTGAGTGGACAAATTTCACCTCCTTCACTACTTCAATCGCTTCTTGAATCGTTTTGAAACTGTCCAAATAGTCGTCCACATAATGTTTTTTAACTATGGCGACAGTCGCACGCGGGTACTGTTCGGAAAACTGCTCTGCGTTTAGGTTTTTGATAAATTGAGCAGACACCGGCGAGCAAGTTGATCCGAAAGTCGCAACGTCCATGATGTAGATCTGGGCGTCGTCGGTTGGGCTATCCCGCCAAAGGAAACATTGGGAAAGACGGTCCTGTTCCCTGATTTGTATCTGGTGGAACATCTCTCTGATGTCTCCACACACAGCTACAGGAAATTGTCGGAACGAGCTTAGTACTGCAAGCAGGGGCGTTAGCAGATCAGGACCTTTCAATAGTTTCGAATTGAAAGAGACTCCTTCCACTGTTGCCTTAGCGTCCCAGATGAGCCGGACCTTGTTCTTCCTTGGATGCTGGACCACTCCTAACGGTAGGAACCACATTCGGCTTTTGTCAGCAGACTTCAGCTCCGCTTGCGTTGCCTTATGTGCGTAGCCCTTGCGTTCATAGTCATGAATCTGCTCACGTACGCGAACTCCTAGTGATGGCTCCTTAACGAATTTCCGTTCAAGACCAATAAGACGTTTCATAGCCATCTGGTAACTACTGGGAAATGCTGGGTTATCCGTTCGCCACAGAAGTCCTGTTTCGAAGCTGTTTCCAACTCGTCGTGTCGTCGCTTCAAGTATCTTTCTCGCACGCCTGTCCTCATCTGATTCTAGGATTTCGTTCCGATTTAACAATACGCTATCTTCGATGGTGAAGAAGTCTCGAAGTTGTTGATTCAACAATCGGTCGGGGTCGGCAGCTGCTGCGACGTGGAAGTTAAGAGATGCTCTGCTAGACGTGGAGTTGTTTGAACCATACACGGTCCATCCAAGCCGACATTTTGCGGCAATGGGGTCGCTTGGTCCTCCTTCGCGCAATCTCAACGGCACGCCGAGTCGGAGGTTGTCCAATCCTATCAAAAGCTTAGGCTGTACAGTGCCGTAGCTTTCCATGGGTAGGCCTCTGAGGTGTGGGTAACGCTGTGCTAACTCGTTGTAGTTAAGACGTTGACTAGGTAGTACTAGACAATTAACTGTCCTGGCATGACGAAGATCGAATCTTCTCGAGTTACCTTTCCCGGATATCGCAAAGTTGACTTCTTGAGACTGGGATTCGCTCCGTTTAACATTTCCCGTCCACTGAAGGGTGAGGGGCTTCACATGACCTTTCACCCCGAGTTGCTTAGCGATGCTACCTTCCAGCAACGTTATCTCCGACCCTTCATCAATGAAGGCGAATACAGAGACGCTTTTACCTTCATTATAGAGGACGACAGGCAGTATCCGGAACAACGACTGCGGTTTGGTTGAAGACATGTGGCTCGACGAATAGCTTGTGGACGACGACGATGAAGCGTGCAGTAGAGTATGGTGCTTCAAACGACACCCCTCCACCGCACAACCTTGCCATGACTTACACGGCCATTTGCCATGGCTATTCAGGCACGTTCTGCACAGCCCTTTCTTCTGGATAATCTTCCAACGTTCGTCGCTGTCCATTTCCTTGAATTGTGCACAGTCCGCTGTCCTGTGGCCTTCGCGAGTACAGACTCCACATACTTTTGATGATGGTTTTCGAGGAATTCCAGATAAAGCCGGTTTGTTACGGAAACTTTCGTCCTGCGAATGGGCATGAACGCCGACGCTTTCCTTTCCTCTATGCTTCTCGTTCTTGAAACTCCTATCTTGCGCCGGCAGCTCGAAACTGACTTCACTTGCCGCTGCTACTTGTTTTTCCATAAACAGCCCAAATGTCGCAAGGTCTGCCAAAGGGCACTGGCTCTTGAAGGAAGCCCACTCCATTTTCATCGGGCCTGGCAACTTATCGACTAGTTCTTGCATCAACATCGGGTTGGATAGATGCTGTTGTAGCTGCGCCGCTCGGAGATGATCAACAAAGTTCCCGATTACTAATCCGAATTCGATCACCGTCTCTAGCCTGTCCTGCCTTGGTCCTGGTGTGCGTCGAACCTTTTCTAGAAGAGACTTCAGTAGCAGTTCCGGACGGCCGTATCGTATTCGGAGCGTTTCTATAGCGTGAGGCACACTTTCGGGTAGGAGAAGTTTGCTGCACACGGATTCTTTCGCATGACCTGCTAAGCACTGCTGAAGGCGGATGAGATTTTCAGCATTTGTGTACCCGCATGCAGCAGTAGACTGTTCATAACTGCTGATAAACATAGGCCAGTCAATCGGGTTCCCGTTGAACTTAGGAAGTTGTTTCCCAACAACCTGCCGTGCTGCAATCTGCTGGGTGTGTAGCGCTGTAGGCTGTCTATCTACGATCGACTGCTCAGCTGGAGCATGCGGAGGCACTATTTCCTGCTGAAGACACCGTGACTGCCGGTCCAACTGATGAGGTATTGCATTTGGAGCGCCGTAATACTGTGACGGTGGAACGGGGCGATTTGACCATTCTGCGTGCTGCGGTGACATCTGTTCATGCACTGAAGACTGAATTGCATCCAATCGATCGCGGTATTGCAACCGCGACGGCGGTAGGCATAGCTGTTGCTGATGATGCCACGGTTGATTCTGGTGAAGTGGCTGGATTGCAGGTTGATGGCTTTGTTGGAAGTGTGGTTGAGAGTGTGCTACGTATTGTCGGAATGGTTGTATGATTATTTCAGAACGAGCTGTTCTAGGAATCGGGTTCTCTCGTTTAGAGTCACGAATCGAGGACCGAATCGGGTCTTGGGAGTTCACAAGACGAAGACCAGTACTAGCTTCTTGTTCCTGTGCCGTCTTGCCCAAAGATCTTCCGTGGGTCTGCTGTTGATCCGCTAACCAGCTCTTAACCTTCTCCTGCGAGTCCGGGATTGAACTCGTGGTACTGCCGCCCTCTGACATCATTTTTATCAGCTCACTTTTCTTTTCCAGTGATTCTCTACGAATCATATGCTGTTTCGCAAGAATGGCTCGTTGCTCTTCCAACTTGCGCTGACGCAATCGTCGCTCCTCTTCCATTAGTTGCCTTTTCTCTTCGATTTGACGTTGTTCTTCCTCCAACTCTCGCCGCTGTAGTTCCTCCTGCTCCCTCAATTCCTGCTCTTTCATCGCCTTTTCCTCTTCTAATACCCTCATCTGCGCTTCCAAAACGGCAGCCCGGGCACTTGACGTCTGGCTCGCCGGAATAGACGGGTTCTTCTGCCCCTTCTTCGCTGATCTTCCACCAGCTGTCTTGGTGGACCTATTGTCAGCGGTTAGGTTCTTCGATCGTTTCGTTTTACTCCCGGCCACCTTTGCGGTACAATCCTTACATACGTACTTACGATCTCTGACTGATTCATCTACGCCCGCACAAGCGAAATGTTCCCACAAATGGCAACTGTCGCAGGCCACCATGTGGGCATCGGCCGAATCCGAACGGTCACACGCCTTGCAGTTCGACCCAGTAGTATCGAGTTGTCCTTCCATTGTGCTATTCACAAAAATTCTGAAAGGATGTTCTGTGGACTGTGAGGAGATTCTCAAAATCTGTTTAGCAAACCCGTGGTTGTTGTTGTGGTAAGCTTTCAGCTAAAATAAACGTTTAATTTAATTATTTCCACCAAATGTTCTCGTCAAAGGCATACATACAATTTTTGGTGAACCCTCGAGTTCCAAAGTCCGGTTACGATACGGTCGATAGCGTGTATAGCGATTATGCTGGGTTAAATTAAGGTTGGTTTAATTGCCCGTTCGTATTGCTTCTTAGCATTAAATGATTACTTACTGGCTCGGAGATTCGTAGCCTAGCCTATCGAATTCAGTGCTGGGAGTATCTTGTGTCGGTGGATAAAGTGAGTTTGATCTAAATTTAAGCGATTACATATTAGAATTCAACAGGTTTCTGTAAGGCCACATATGTTACCTGCATGTAGTACTAACTAGGATGAATTCACAAATTTAGCGTTAAGTAACTATTGCATGAGATCCAGAAAAATGCTTAGTCTAACTTAGTAATAGTAGAAATAAGCTCGAAAGTACAATTCACTTAGTTTTTAATAATTTAGGATAGAAACTAGCTGTAATGCACTTTATCTGTTGCGTGGAAATCGCTGTATCATTGTTGACATTAGACAGTCATTCATAGGGAACCTGCGATACAGTTTTATTGTTCTCCCTTACGTCTACGCTTATGACCGTTCGGCTGCTTTGTTGACCGGCCACAGTTGAACCGCAACGAGGGGTCTCGTCGTGACAAAAGGTTTATGATCAATTCAAACTTAATTCCGACCAGATAAATTTGAAACCGCTCAACCGCCCAAACTAAAGCTAAAGCCTCTTTCTCCGTCTGGGCATAACGCTGCTCCGTTTCGGTCAAACTTTTGCTAGCGTACGATATGACCCTTGGCATTCCTTCGAAAAATTGCAGAAGCACTCAGCCCTGTCGTCCTCCTTAGTCACGGTTAGTCGACGACTAAGGGGCTTTATTTTTAAGTCAAAAAAGATTTTTTTCAAAATAACCATGTAAAACGGTTAATGTGATTTTTACCACCATCCACGTGGTGCACATCTTTCAAAAAAAAATCACTTCACTTCACTTCACGACCACCCCCTCAGGAAGCAAAATTTAATAAAACGTTATTTTTGACCATTTTGGGTGTTCAGTGTTGACGCCCTGACCATACCAGATTGAGTGTAAATGGGATTTGGCAATAGTCGGTACCCACGACCACCCCCTCAGGAGGCAAAATTTAATAAAACGTTATTTTTAACCATTTTGGGTGTTCACTGTTGTTGACGCCCTGACCGTACCAGATTGAGTGTAAATGGGATTTGGCAATAGTCGGTACCCACGACCACCCCCTCAGGAAGCAAAATTTAATAAAACGTTATTTTTTACCATTTTGGGTGTTCAGTGTTAACGCCCTGACCGTACCAGATTGAGTGTAAATGGGATTTGGCAATAGTCGGTACCCACGACCACCCCCTCAGGAGGCAAAATTTAATAAAACGTTATTTTTGACCATTTTGGGTGTTCACTGTTGACGCCCTGACCGTACCAGATTGAGTGTAAATGGGATTTGGCAATAGTCGGTACCCACGACCACCCCCTCAGGAAGCAAAATTTATTAAAACGTTATTTTTTACCATTTTGGGTGTTCAGTGTTAACGCCCTGACCGTACCAGATTGAGTGTAAATGGGATTTGACAATAGTCGGTACCCACGACCACCCCCTCAGGAGGCAAAATTTAATAAAACGTTATTTTTGACCATTTTGGGTGTTCACTGTTGACGCCCTGACCGTACCAGATTGAGTGTAAATGGGATTTGGCAATAGTCGGTACCGTCGTGCGGGGCTTCTTTATACACTTTTTCATGGTTTGTCAACTTTATGGTATTGTAACTCCAAGAGTAGTGAATAAATTTCCGCAATTTTTACACCCCCTAATCGTGAGTATGTATGTAGGATGTATGCAGAATTTGAGCTAAATCCATCAATAAACAAAAAAGTTGTTCATACACCAATCGGACACATCTCAAATAGAACTGAATGGGGGCTACTTTGGACATTTTTAATTATAACAAATGTGGATTTAAAATTCCAGAGTTATTTAGAAAACTACATTGTACCAATATGGTAGCATACTGTATCGTACACGATTTCAATTAATATATGCGTTTTAAGATGGTTCTGTGGTATCTTTAGTATTATGAGCAGCGTGATATTGTTATATAAACAGCCTTAAAAAAGGGACCATCAATCCTTTATTTAGGTGAAAAGTTCATATATAATGTAAACCGATTCAAATATTCGATTGTATATGCTACGTTGATACATTTTGAATGAATTGACCAATGCTTTGAAATTTATGAACTGTAGAAACAATGCATTTAGAGCAAATGTTCTGATACGTTAAATATATATTTTTGGATTATTCGATGTATTTTCGCGTCCTGACAAGCAATAAAGGGTTTGTTTGAAAAACAATTTCAACCAAATGAAGGGGATAGTATTGCATCATAATAGTCCCAAAGACATCAAACAGATTTGAACCATATTTTGAATTCAAAAAATCCATTTTCAAAAGTGTCCAAAGTAGCCCCGCATTTCAAAAGTAACCCCGCACGACGGTACCCACGACCACCCCCTCAGGAAGCAAAATTTAATAAAACGTTATTTTTGACCATTTTGGGTGTTCACTGTTGACGCCCTGACCGTACCAGATTGAGTGTAAATGGGATTTGGCAATAGTCGGTACCCACGACCACCCCCTCAGGAAGCAAAATTTAATAAAACGTTATTTTTGACCATTTTGGGTGTTCACTGTTGACGCCCTGACCGTACCAGATTGAGTGTAAATGGGATTTGGCAATAGTCGGTACCCACGACCACCCCCTCAGGAAGCAAAATTTAATAAAACGTTATTTTTGACCATTTTGGGTGTTCAGTGTTGACGCCCTGACCGTACCAGATTGAGTGTAAATGGGATTTGGCAATAGTCGGTACCCACGACCACCCCCTCAGGAGGCAAAATTTAATAAAACGTTATTTTTGACCATTTTGGGTGTTCACTGTTGACGCCCTGACCGTACCAGATTGAGTGTAAATGGGATTTGGCAATAGTCGGTACCCACGACCACCCCCTCAGGAAGCAAAATTTAATAAAACGTTATTTTTTACCATTTTGGGTGTTCAGTGTTAACGCCCTGACCGTACCAGATTGAGTGTAAATGGGATTTGGCAATAGTCGGTACCCACGACCACCCCCTCAGGAGGCAAAATTTAATAAAACGTTATTTTTGACCATTTTGGGTGTTCACTGTTGACGCCCTGACCGTACCAGATTGAGTGTAAATGGGATTTGGCAATAGTCGGTACCCACGACCACCCCCTCAGGAAGCAAAATTTAATAAAACGTTATTTTTGACCATTTTGGGTGTTCAGTGTTAACGCCCTGACCGTACCAGATTGAGTGTAAATGGGATTTGGCAATAGTCGGTACCCACGACCACCCCCTCAGGAAGCAAAATTTAATAAAACGTTATTTTTTACCATTTTGGGTGTTCAGTGTTAACGCCCTGACCGTACCAGATTGAGTGTAAATGGGATTTGGCAATAGTCGGTACCCACGACCACCCCCTCAGGTAGCAAAAACTAATAAAACGTCATTTGAGAGCATTTTTGGGCAATTCAAATTGACAAAAAAAATTGATCAGCCCTGTCGTCCTCCTTAGTCACGGTTAGTCGACGACTAAGGGGCTTTATTTTTAAGTCAAAAAAGATTTTTCTCAAAATAACCATGTAAAACGGTTAATGTGATTTTTACCACCATCCACGTGGTGCACATCTTTCAAAAAAAATCACTTCACTTCACTTCACGACCACCCCCTCAGGAAGCAAAATTTAATAAAACGTTATTTTTGACCATTTTGGGTGTTCAGTGTTAACGCCCTGACCGTACCAGATTGAGTGTAAATGGGATTTGGCAATAGTCGGTACCCACGACCACCCCCTCAGGAAGCAAAATTTAATAAAACGTTATTTTTGACCATTTTGGGTGTTCAGTGTTAACGCCCTGACCGTACCAGATTGAGTGTAAATGGGATTTGGCAATAGTCGGTACCCACGACCACCCCCTCAGGAAGCAAAATTTAATAAAACGTTATTTTTTACCATTTTGGGTGTTCAGTGTTAACGCCCTGACCGTACCAGATTGAGTGTAAATGGGATTTGGCAATAGTCGGTACCCACGACCACCCCCTCAGGAGGCAAAATTTAATAAAACGTTATTTTTGACCATTTTGGGTGTTCACTGTTGACGCCCTGACCGTACCAGATTGAGTGTAAATGGGATTTGGCAATAGTCGGTACCCACGACCACCCCCTCAGGAGGCTAAATTTAATAAAACGTTATTTTTGACCATTTTGGGTGTTCAGTGTTGACGCCCTGACCGTACCAGATTGAGTGTAAATGGGATTTGGCAATAGTCGGTACCCACGACCACCCCCTCAGGAGGCAAAATTTAATAAAACGTTATTTTTGACCATTTTGGGTGTTCAGTGTTAACGCCCTGACCGTACCAGATTGAGTGTAAATGGGATTTGGCAATAGTCGGTACCCACGACCACCCCCTCAGGAGGCTAAATTTAATAAAACGTTATTTTTGACCATTTTGGGTGTTCAGTGTTGACGCCCTGACCGTACCAGATTGAGTGTAAATGGGATTTGGCAATAGTCGGTACCCACGACCACCCCCTCAGGAGGCTAAATTTAATAAAACGTTATTTTTGACCATTTTGGGTGTTCAGTGTTAACGCCCTGACCGTACCAGATTGAGTGTAAATGGGATTTGGCAATAGTTTAGTAGTTACTAGTCTTGTTGAGAGTTGAAACAATAATGAGTCTTTATTCAAAATCAAAGCTTAAGCTAACCTGCTTAATCTAGTACATAATTTCTGGAGAAGGCTGAAACGCATACATATCAATAGCCTATCGATCCATGCAACAGAACGATAGCCAATCCAAGGAAAGGAAAAGATAATTACGAAAAGGGGCGTTTACCATTCAATTAAGTAAACGTTCACACGTGGTTGCTTGAACTGTGCGCTGTTCGGTTAGGTCAGCGCTTCGAGTGGAAAGAAGGAATTGTGTGCATTTATGGGTATGAAATGTGATACGCGTACTCAGCATGAGTACGGTATGGGAAACAAGAGTGTTGCACAACTTGTGTGGTAAATCGAAGTTATTTAGGTGTGAATGACATGTCCCAGCATTGTTCGTGGGAACATGAGAGGAATGCACTTGAAGAAATGCAGGCGCATCAGTCCTGCATGTGAAAAACACCACTTTAAAAGATGTGGGAAAGACTGCTTGAAAACGGACAGTTGTAAACTGTCAAGATCAAATATTTATGATCTTTCAAAAACATGCTAAAGAATAATTCTTTACAGATACGATAATGCTACACCATCCCCCTTTGGGTGAATGACGTAACGCAGTGAAATCATTCAATTATTGTCAACATAGTTTCAATAAATTCTAAAATATTGTTTCAATCTCCTTTACAATGATGAAATAAAATGTCAGTTTTTTTTGTAATTATAATTGAAATATTTGGAATATGTAGTTGCAAAATAAAATAAAATGTATCTTAAAACTATCCGAATTTCTCACTTCTCAGCTAATGCTAAGAATATTGACCTATCTCATTTTTTTACTATTTTTTTTTTTTTGATTTCCATTATTTTTTTATGAGATTAGGCTCGGGTTTATAAACTAACACTTCTTATGATCTAATTAGTCTATTTTTATGAACTAAAGATGATTGATTCGTTTGCAAATTTATGATCTCACAATTTGGTTCTATTATTGATTTTACTTTATATGGACCTGTGTAAAATGAATCTAATTTACGTCTATTTTCCTTTTGCAAATAAACTGTATCTCCTGTTTTGATTTGAATCGGATTCGTTGAACGATCATTTATTTCTTTTCGAATTTGTTTCTGTTCAAGTAATTTTTGTTTTACAATTTCATGTGACTTTTGAAGTTTGAATTTTAATTCTGTACTGTAAAGATCAAAATTATAAACTGGATCAACTTTATCTGTGTATGTTTCGTGTGGTACTCTTGCTTTAACTCCGAAAACCAATTCATATGGCGTTAAACCATGATCAGTATGTGGGCTAGTATTATATGTAAATGCATAAAATTGTAACCAATCATCCCAATCCGAATGGTGTTCATTGACATAATTTCTTAGGTATTCATTCAAACACCTATGATTTCTTTCCAATGAACCTTTCGTTTGTGGATGGTAGGCTG
The DNA here is from genome assembly GCF_035046485.1 of Aedes albopictus. NCBI lineage: Eukaryota > Metazoa > Arthropoda > Insecta > Diptera > Culicidae > Aedes > Aedes albopictus. Next base: position 277,166,705 of record NC_085138.1, read on the forward strand.
TAGAAAAAGTTTGCTTAACCTGTAATAACTTGCATATTTGGCCAAGGACTTCATTTTTGTATTCGGATCCTTGGTCTGATTTTAACTCTAAAAATTTACCATATATCAAAATAAAATTTTCAACCAAAGCTTTAGCTATTACATTCGCTTCTTTAGTTGGAATTGGAATTAAAACTATATACTTAGTCAATTCACACTGTATAGTCACAGCGTATCTATTATTATTATTTGATTTTGGAAGTGGTCCTACGGTATCAATAGCTATCACTTCGAACGGTCTAGATGGGGTATTGGTAATTGTTAATTTTTCTTTTGTGTGTTTGGTAATTTTATTCAACTTGCACAATTCACAGGCCTTTATGAATTGAGCAATCGAACTTTTCATATTTGTCCAGTTGTAAATTTCTCTAAGCTTGAGGTACAGTCTATGCTGACCTATATGTCCTCCAGTTGGTGTCTCATGATGGTTTTTGAGTATATTTTGAATTTCTCCAAGATCACTAATGAACTTGGGTGGATTATACATTATAATCTGTAATGTTTTGATTGATTTCAGAGTTAACTCTTTAAAAGTTTCTTTAGATACCATGTTAAAAATTGGGTCAAGACTCGAAAGTGCAATTTTATCAATTTTATTAATATTCATTTCTTTTTCTAACACTGAAAGTGCAAACACTAGTGTTTGTCTTATACTTCGCAATCGTGTTGTTATTCGTATAATAACTTTATTTTTCTGCGCTTCATACATTGTAAAAATTAAATTTTCATTTTCCACTATACTTCGAAGTTTTGGTAGTTTTCTAGCTTCAGTCGGGTTCTCTGTCATATAGATAACAAGTTGATCAGGCTTATTATCGACATTGATTTGACTGGAATATCGTTGTTCATTTTTAGTTTCATTATCTTTCTTCCTTGTCATTGACCTAGTATTAACAGTAAATATACTTTTAGATTTTAATTCATCTGATGTCATTATTATACGTGACAATGCATCAGCAGTAACGTTTGTTTTACCTTGAATATATTCAATGGAAAAATCGAAATCTTCCAAATCCAATCTCATCCTAGTTAATTTAGATGTCGGATTTTTCATATTAAATAAAAATACTAAGGGGCGATGATCTGTACGAACTACAAATTTACGTCCATACAAATAAGCTTTGAAATAATCGATAGCCCAATGTATCGCTGTTAATTCTTTTAAAATTACTGATTTATTCTTTTCACCAAGCGTAAAGCTTTTACTGGCAAACGCTATAGGTAAATCGTTGCCATCAATATTCTGTGATAATACCGCGCCACATCCAACATCAGATGCGTCGGTAGTCAATATAAATGTTTGCTTAAAATCAGGGTATTGTAATAATTTTGGTGACATCAAAAATGATTTAAGAGCATTGAAAGCATCCTCACATTTTGATGACCAATCAAATTTTACATTTTTTCTTAACAATTGATTCAACGGATAAGCAATTGTTGCGAAATTTGGGACGAATTTACGGTAGTAGTTGCAAAATGCTACAAACCTTCTAACTTCGTCACTGTTTCTCGGAACTGGGTAGTTCTTTATTACGTCATATTTACTACTGTCGGGCAGAATACCTTTGTCGGTTATTCTGTGACCTAAATAAGTAACTTCTGTATTGAAGAATTTACATTTTGCCAAATTTAATTTTAAATTATATTTACGAATTCTTTCAAACACTATCGATAAATTGCGTAAATGGTGTTGCATTGAACAACCTACGACTATTATATCATCGATATAAACAAAAGCGAGTTCTGGTGTCAAACCAGACATTGCAATAGTCATCATCCTTTGAAAACTATTTGGACTAATATTTAATCCAAACGGTAATCTTGTAAATTGGTAATGACCTGATTGGGTCGAAAAAGCAGTAAATTTTCTCGAAGACTCATCCAGTGGGATTTGATGAAATCCCGACATTAAATCTAAAGTTGAAAAATACTTTGCTCTACCAAGCTGATCCAATATTGAATCTATTCTTGGCAAAGGAAATTTGTCACTTAATATCTTCTTGTTGAGCTGTCTAAAGTCTATGACAAGACGCCATTTTTTCTTATCATCTGTTGATTTCTTCGGAACCAAAAGTATTGGACTATTGTATGACGATACCGAAGGTTCAATAATGTTATCCTTCAGCATTTTATTAACTTGGGCTTGAATTTCATCACTTTGGGAATGAATGGTTTTATAATTTGGTATATAAGTTGGAACTGGATCACTGGTATTGATAGTCTGTTCGTAAAAATTGTTTACAGTTACTGGCTCATCTGGTAGTGAAAAAATATCCGAATAGTTTGTAATTAATTTCTTTAAATCATCTTTTGCAAAATCAGGAACGTTTGTCAAGTCAACTTGCTCCAAAATTTCTTTATTTCTCATTTGTGTGGTATCAGGTTTCTTGGATTTCCGAAAATTCAATATTTGGTAATTAGTCAGTGGTTCCATCATAAGCTTTACGTCAACATTTGAAACATTAATTGGTTGTAGAGTGGTATTCATGAATTTAACATACTGACAATTAGGTGAAATTATTGCATTACCACAGAAAAGACCAGGTTTAACTTCCTGAGAAAATAAAACCATGTCCTCTGTGATGTTTAAATCTTTAATCTTACGTATTACTTCACATCTTCGTGGGATTATGTAATTCTCATTAACTGTATCTTGAATTGGAACAGATACAGGTGTATTATTAATATTAAAATTCAATAACCAAGATTCATAATCAATATTGCATCTGAAGAGAGACAGAAAATCTCTTCCTAAAATGCCATCAGTTAAAATTGGAAAATTTGCATTAACTACATGAAATGAATGGTTAACTCTTACGCCATTTCCAAAATTCAAAATTGTCTCAGTTACAGCCAATGTTTCAATCTCTCCTTCTGTAATTCCCGTAATAATTGTTTTAACATTGTTGTTTATTTTGTGATTTACCAAAATTTTATCAGATTTAAAAATAGAAATATCTGCACCTGAATCTACAAGTAAAGTGCAGACTGAATTTGTCATCTCTACTCCAATCTTAATAAAATTGGAAGCAGAAAGATTTATAGTTAACACTGATCTAAAAAATTACGTTGACTCTGCTGCTGGTTTTGTTGCTGTTGCTGAGGAGCTCTGTTTGAAATATCGCGATTCTGAGATTGTGGTGGACCAGGGGGCTGATCCACATTTGCCATGTATATTCGATTTGTGTTATCGAACCGTGGGCGATTATCATTAAATCGTCCGCGATTATTATAACCTCCGCGTTGGTATCTTCCACGTGATGAATAATGGTAATAGTTTGGATAAGGCCTTGGAGTAAAACGATTAAAACCACCTCTAGGGGGGTTTCTATAATGTTGGTTTCTGTTGAAGCCATTGCCGCGAAAATTAGATCTATTATCCTGACGCCCGGTATGTTGTTTACTTTTGATAGTAAAAACTTGTGATGTGGAAACATCATTGGCACATTCTTGAGCTTTTTGCAAAGCATCTTTAATGCTAGAATAATTTCCAGCTTTTAGAATCAATTTTGTTTCGCTGGCGGTAACACCTTTGATGAGGGCATTAACACCTGCTTTTGTAGTCATTGTTTTCGCAACATCTTCCGGCACTTTTTGCGAAACATAAACATTTTCTAGTTTGCTGCAGAGATTCTCAATCTCCTCACAAAAACTTGTAATTGGTCCCCGTTGTCTCAATGTATTTAACTGCGCCACAATCGAATCAGGGGTCGTAGTATCCTGACATTTTGATCTAACATGATCAATTAAGGCATCAATCGTTACTATGGTATCAGGTAAACCACTGCGAGCTTTTCCTGATAATCTTGTTTTAATAAATTTGACGGCCATTGCCATATGTGTCGGTTGTATTAGTTCTTGCAATAGCTTCACTGAATCGATGAATGTATCGAATCCAGCTACTGAACCATCATACGGGTGTATGATCGATGAAGCTTGTTTGATGTCAAAAATAGCTACTGGTTGGGCACGATTATCGTTTTCTTCTGCCATTTCGCACGATATAACCTTTGCCACACGACACTGTTTGAATTTAGTTTTTGGAGTTACACGTTTCTTAATTTGTAATTTATCTAATTTAATTTTTATGATACCTTTAATTTCTTGATTATATTTCCTCAATTTTGAAATTAATGAGTTCAATTGCTCATCTGACAAATCGTCAATATTATCAATTAATTTTGATTCACAACTGCTGTACAGCTCGTTACACTGCCTTAATTTATCTCTTAACGTTTTTTCCGAAATAGTTGTGTTAATGCATTTTTTTATATAGGTGTGTAACAATTTCAACTTTTCATAATCATTCATTCGTGATGCATTTTAATTAAACAAATTTACTCATAAAAAAAAATATATATAAATGAATAAACAATTTTGTGATAATTTGTGATGATTTCGTTTTGTACATTACCAATGTTGATTTCCTCGCGCTCCCGCTCTGTGATGTGTCGTGATGTAAAGTTGTTATTGCACGTTATCGCATCTCGTCAAATCGCCGATCCGGATCCAGTGAATCCCGCCTACCGGCTCCTGCCGGTAGTGGTCTCGCCTGCAGTTGATACTCTTAAATTTTACACATTCTAGTGTGATTGCACTTTTTTCTGGTTTCCATTCCGCTGCACCCTCTGAACTATGGGTTTACGTTACGAGTCACCTTTTATTCACTTCACATCCACCTCGTGTCGGTCTGTTTTCGACATTCTAATTGTGTTATATGAATGTTTGTCTTCCACTTTTATTACTTTTCGCTTTTCATTGCCACAAAAGGTCACAAATTGGGTTCTTAATGAGTTTTCAAAATAGGGCTAGTATGGACTTAGCTATATCTGCAACTATTCTTCACTTTTTTTTTTTTGCTTCGATAGATTCACTTATACAATATCTAGCGCAGCCACCGACTTTGCTGCTTTTATAGCAACTTTTCGTTCTCTCCTCTTATAGAGGGTGTATAATGTGACTGTTAATTGAATCAACACAGCGGCTAGAATCAGCCACAACATTAGAGTATGTTCTTCATGGTCTTCACTGTGCGTTTGTTGGTTTTGCACTATAGTTGTTAATTTCACTTCACCATTTTCGTTGTACTGTTTTGACTGGGTTTTACCCATCTTATTGGTTTAGCACAATGTAAAAAAAAATCTCTAAGTCTATGACTTAGAACCTTCACTGATCGCCATTTAGTAGTTACTAGTCTTGTTGAGAGTTGAAACAATAATGAGTCTTTATTCAAAATCAAAGCTTAAGCTAACCTGCTTAATCTAGTACATAATTTCTGGAGAAGGCTGAAACGCATACATATCAATAGCCTATCGATCCATGCAACAGAACGATAGCCAATCCAAGGAAAGGAAAAGATAATTACGAAAAGGGGCGTTTACCATTCAATTAAGTAAACGTTCACACGTGGTTGCTTGAACTGTGCGCTGTTCGGTTAGGTCAGCGCTTCGAGTGGAAAGAAGGAATTGTGTGCATTTATGGGTATGAAATGTGATACGCGTACTCAGCATGAGTACGGTATGGGAAACAAGAGTGTTGCACAACTTGTGTGGTAAATCGAAGTTATTTAGGTGTGAATGACATGTCCCAGCATTGTTCGTGGGAACATGAGAGGAATGCACTTGAAGAAATGCAGGCGCATCAGTCCTGCATGTGAAAAACACCACTTTAAAAGATGTGGGAAAGACTGCTTGAAAACGGACAGTTGTAAACTGTCAAGATCAAATATTTATGATCTTTCAAAAACATGCTAAAGAATAATTCTTTACAGATACGATAATGCTACAATAGTCGGTACCCACGACCACCCCCTCAGGAAGCAAAATTTAATAAAACGTTATTTTTGACCATTTTGGGTGTTCAGTGTTGACGCCCTGACCGTACCAGATTGAGTGTAAATGGGATTTGGCAATAGTCGGTACCCACGACCACCCCCTCAGGAAGCAAAATTTAATAAAACGTTATTTTTTACCATTTTGGGTGTTCAGTGTTAACGCCCTGACCGTACCAGATTGAGTGTAAATGGGATTTGGCAATAGTCGGTACCCACGACCACCCCCTCAGGAGGCAAAATTTAATAAAACGTTATTTTTGACCATTTTGGGTGTTCACTGTTGACGCCCTGACCGTACCAGATTGAGTGTAAATGGGATTTGGCAATAGTCGGTACCCACGACCACCCCCTCAGGAAGCAAAATTTAATAAAACGTTATTTTTTACCATTTTGGGTGTTCAGTGTTAACGCCCTGACCGTACCAGATTGAGTGTAAATGGGATTTGGCAATAGTCGGTACCCACGACCACCCCCTCAGGAGGCAAAATTTAATAAAACGTTATTTTTGACCATTTTGGGTGTTCACTGTTGACGCCCTGACCGTACCAGATTGAGTGTAAATGGGATTTGGCAATAGTCGGTACCCACGACCACCCCCTCAGGAAGCAAAATTTAATAAAACGTTATTTTTTACCATTTTGGGTGTTCAGTGTTAACGCCCTGACCGTACCAGATTGAGTGTAAATGGGATTTGGCAATAGTCGGTACCCACGACCACCCCCTCAGGAGGCAAAATTTAATAAAACGTTATTTTTGACCATTTTGGGTGTTCACTGTTGACGCCCTGACCGTACCAGATTGAGTGTAAATGGGATTTGGCAATAGTCGGTACCCACGACCACCCCCTCAGGAAGCAAAATTTAATAAAACGTTATTTTTTACCATTTTGGGTGTTCAGTGTTAACGCCCTGACCGTACCAGATTGAGTGTAAATGGGATTTGGCAATAGTCGGTACCCACGACCACCCCCTCAGGAAGCAAAATTTAATAAAACGTTATTTTTTACCATTTTGGGTGTTCAGTGTTAACGCCCTGACCGTACCAGATTGAGTGTAAATGGGATTTGGCAATAGTCGGTACCCACGACCACCCCCTCAGGAGGCAAAATTTAATAAAACGTTATTTTTGACCATTTTGGGTGTTCACTGTTGACGCCCTGACCGTACCAGATTGAGTGTAAATGGGATTTGGCAATAGTCGGTACCCACGACCACCCCCTCAGGAGGCAAAATTTAATAAAACGTTATTTTTGACCATTTTGGGTGTTCACTGTTGACGCCCTGACCGTACCAGATTGAGTGTAAATGGGATTTGGCAATAGTCGGTACCCACGACCACCCCCTCAGGAGGCAAAATTTAATAAAACGTTATTTTTGACCATTTTGGGTGTTCACTGTTGACGCCCTGACCGTACCAGATTGAGTGTAAATGGGATTTGGCAATAGTCGGTACCCACGACCACCCCCTCAGGAGGCAAAATTTAATAAAACGTTATTTTTGACCATTTTGGGTGTTCAGTGTTAACGCCCTGACCGTACCAGATTGAGTGTAAATGGGATTTGGCAATAGTCGGTACCCACGACCACCCCCTCAGGAAGCAAAATTTAATAAAACGTTATTTTTTACCATTTTGGGTGTTCACTGTTGACGCCCTGACCGTACCAGATTGAGTGTAAATGGGATTTGGCAATAGTCGGTACCCACGACCACCCCCTCAGGTAGCAAAAACTAATAAAACGTCATTTGAGAGCATTTTTGGGCAATTCAAATTGACAAAAAAAATTGATCAGCCCTGTCGTCCTCCTTAGTCACGGTTAGTCGACGACTAAGGGGCTTTATTTTTAAGTCAAAAAAGATTTTTCTCAAAATAACCATGTAAAACGGTTAATGTGATTTTTACCACCATCCACGTGGTGCACATCTTTCAAAAAAAATCACTTCACTTCACTTCACGACCACCCCCTCAGGAAGCAAAATTTAATAAAACGTTATTTTTGACCATTTTGGGTGTTCAGTGTTGACGCCCTGACCGTACCAGATTGAGTGTAAATGGGATTTGGCAATAGTCGGTACCAACGACCACCCCCTCAGGAAGCAAAATTTAATAAAACGTTATTTTTTACCATTTTGGGTGTTCACTGTTGACGCCCTGACCGTACCAGATTGAGTGTAAATGGGATTTGGCAATAGTCGGTACCCACGACCACCCCCTCAGGAGGCAAAATTTAATAAAACGTTATTTTTGACCATTTTGGGTGTTCACTGTTGACGCCCTGACCGTACCAGATTGAGTGTAAATGGGATTTGGCAATAGTCGGTACCCACGACCACCCCCTCAGGAGGCAAAATTTAATAAAACGTTATTTTTGACCATTTTGGGTGTTCACTGTTGACGCCCTGACCGTACCAGATTGAGTGTAAATGGGATTTGGCAATAGTCGGTACCCACGACCACCCCCTCAGGAGGCAAAATTTAATAAAACGTTATTTTTGACCATTTTGGGTGTTCACTGTTGACGCCCTGACCGTACCAGATTGAGTGTAAATGGGATTTGGCAATAGTCGGTACCCACGACCACCCCCTCAGGAGGCAAAATTTAATAAAACGTTATTTTTGACCATTTTGGGTGTTCACTGTTGACGCCCTGACCGTACCAGATTGAGTGTAAATGGGATTTGGCAATAGTCGGTACCCACGACCACCCCCTCAGGAAGCAAAATTTAATAAAACGTTATTTTTTACCATTTTGGGTGTTCAGTGTTAACGCCCTGACCGTACCAGATTGAGTGTAAATGGGATTTGGCAATAGTCGGTACCCACGACCACCCCCTCAGGAGGCAAAATTTAATAAAACGTTATTTTTGACCATTTTGGGTGTTCACTGTTGACGCCCTGACCGTACCAGATTGAGTGTAAATGGGATTTGGCAATAGTCGGTACCCACGACCACCCCCTCAGGAAGCAAAATTTAATAAAACGTTATTTTTTACCATTTTGGGTGTTCACTGTTGACGCCCTGACCGTACCAGATTGAGTGTAAATGGGATTTGGCAATAGTCGGTACCCACGACCACCCCCTCAGGAAGCAAAATTTAATAAAACGTTATTTTTTACCATTTTGGGTGTTCAGTGTTAACGCCCTGACCGTACCAGATTGAGTGTAAATGGGATTTGGCAATAGTCGGTACCCACGACCACCCCCTCAGGAAGCAAAATTTAATAAAACGTTATTTTTTACCATTTTGGGTGTTCAGTGTTAACGCCCTGACCGTACCAGATTGAGTGTAAATGGGATTTGGCAATAGTCGGTACCCACGACCACCCCCTCAGGAGGCAAAATTTAATAAAACGTTATTTTTGACCATTTTGGGTGTTCACTGTTGACGCCCTGACCGTACCAGATTGAGTGTAAATGGGATTTGGCAATAGTCGGTACCCACGACCACCCCCTCAGGAAGCAAAATTTAATAAAACGTTATTTTTTACCATTTTGGGTGTTCACTGTTGACGCCCTGACCGTACCAGATTGAGTGTAAATGGGATTTGGCAATAGTCGGTACCCACGACCACCCCCTCAGGAGGCAAAATTTAATAAAACGTTATTTTTGACCATTTTGGGTGTTCACTGTTGACGCCCTGACCGTACCAGATTGAGTGTAAATGGGATTTGGCAATAGTCGGTACCCACGACCACCCCCTCAGGAGGCAAAATTTAATAAAACGTTATTTTTGACCATTTTGGGTGTTCACTGTTGACGCCCTGACCGTACCAGATTGAGTGTAAATGGGATTTGGCAATAGTCGGTACCCACGACCACCCCCTCAGGAAGCAAAATTTAATAAAACGTTATTTTTGACCATTTTGGGTGTTCACTGTTGACGCCCTGACCGTACCAGATTGAGTGTAAATGGGATTTGGCAATAGTCGGTACCCACGACCACCCCCTCAGGAAGCAAAATTTAATAAAACGTTATTTTTTACCATTTTGGGTGTTCAGTGTTAACGCCCTGACCGTACCAGATTGAGTGTAAATGGGATTTGGCAATAGTCGGTACCCACGACCACCCCCTCAGGAAGCAAAATTTAATAAAACGTTATTTTTTACCATTTTGGGTGTTCAGTGTTAACGCCCTGACCGTACCAGATTGAGTGTAAATGGGATTTGGCAATAGTCGGTACCCACGACCACCCCCTCAGGAGGCAAAATTTAATAAAACGTTATTTTTGACCATTTTGGGTGTTCACTGTTGACGCCCTGACCGTACCAGATTGAGTGTAAATGGGATTTGGCAATAGTCGGTACCCACGACCACCCCCTCAGGAAGCAAAATTTAATAAAACGTTATTTTTTACCATTTTGGGTGTTCAGTGTTAACGCCCTGACCGTACCAGATTGAGTGTAAATGGGATTTGGCAATAGTCGGTACCCACGACCACCCCCTCAGGAGGCAAAATTTAATAAAACGTTATTTTTGACCATTTTGGGTGTTCACTGTTGACGCCCTGACCGTATTGCTGTGTGCGTTCAAGATGCAAACGATGCCCAAATGCGCTCCCAACGCGGTAACACAGTGTTGCCAAAGGCAACTTAGCAACCATAGTCAAAACCACCGCCAACCTAGGATTCAAAAGCTCCTACTGACATCGGGTTACTTGTTAGAAAATCTTACCGCATTTGGTGCTCCCGCATTTGATATTTGCATTTCGAATGCACACAGCAATACCAGATTGAGTGTAAATGGGATTTGGCAATAGTCGGTACCCACGACCACCCCCTCAGGAAGCAAAATTTAATAAAACGTTATTTTTTACCATTTTGGGTGTTCAGTGTTAACGCCCTGACCGTACCAGATTGAGTGTAAATGGGATTTGGCAATAGTCGGTACCCACGACCACCCCCTCAGGAGGCAAAATTTAATAAAACGTTATTTTTGACCATTTTGGGTGTTCACTGTTGACGCCCTGACCGTACCAGATTGAGTGTAAATGGGATTTGGCAATAGTCGGTACCCACGACCACCCCCTCAGGAAGCAAAATTTAATAAAACGTTATTTTTTACCATTTTGGGTGTTCAGTGTTAACGCCCTGACCGTACCAGATTGAGTGTAAATGGGATTTGGCAATAGTCGGTACCCACGACCACCCCCTCAGGAGGCAAAATTTAATAAAACGTTATTTTTGACCATTTTGGGTGTTCACTGTTGACGCCCTGACCGTACCAGATTGAGTGTAAATGGGATTTGGCAATAGTCGGTACCCACGACCACCCCCTCAGGAAGCAAAATTTAATAAAACGTTATTTTTTACCATTTTGGGTGTTCAGTGTTAACGCCCTGACCGTACCAGATTGAGTGTAAATGGGATTTGGCAATAGTCGGTACCCACGACCACCCCCTCAGGAGGCAAAATTTAATAAAACGTTATTTTTGACCATTTTGGGTGTTCACTGTTGACGCCCTGACCGTACCAGATTGAGTGTAAATGGGATTTGGCAATAGTCGGTACCCACGACCACCCCCTCAGGAGGCAAAATTTAATAAAACGTCATTTGAGAGCATTTTTGGGCAATTCAAATTGACAAAAAAAATTGATCAGCCCTGTCGTCCTCCTTAGTCACGGTTAGTCGACAACTAAGGGGCTTTATTTTTAAGTCAAAAAAGATTTTTCTCAAAATAACCATGTAAAACGGTTAATGTGATTTTTACCACCATCCACGTGGTGCACATCTTTCAAAAAAAAATCACTTCACTTCACTTCACGACCACCCCCTCAGGAAGCAAAATTTAATAAAACGTTATTTTTTACCATTTTGGGTGTTCAGTGTTAACGCCCTGACCGTACCAGATTGAGTGTAAATGGGATTTGGCAATAGTCGGTACCCACGACCACCCCCTCAGGAGGCAAAATTTAATAAAACGTTATTTTTGACCATTTTGGGTGTTCACTGTTGACGCCCTGACCGTACCAGATTGAGTGTAAATGGGATTTGGCAATAGTCGGTACCCACGACCACCCCCTCAGGAGGCAAAATTTAATAAAACGTTATTTTTGACCATTTTGGGTGTTCACTGTTGACGCCCTGACCGTACCAGATTGAGTGTAAATGGGATTTGGCAATAGTCGGTACCCACGACCACCCCCTCAGGAGGCAAAATTTAATAAAACGTTATTTTTGACCATTTTGGGTGTTCACTGTTGACGCCCTGACCGTACCAGATTGAGTGTAAATGGGATTTGGCAATAGTCGGTACCCACGACCACCCCCTCAGGAAGCAAAATTTAATAAAACGTTATTTTTTACCATTTTGGGTGTTCAGTGTTAACGCCCTGACCGTACCAGATTGAGTGTAAATGGGATTTGGCAATAGTCGGTACCCACGACCACCCCCTCAGGAGGCAAAATTTAATAAAACGTTATTTTTGACCATTTTGGGTGTTCACTGTTGACGCCCTGACCGTACCAGATTGAGTGTAAATGGGATTTGGCAATAGTCGGTACCCACGACCACCCCCTCAGGAGGCAAAATTTAATAAAACGTTATTTTTGACCATTTTGGGTGTTCACTGTTGACGCCCTGACCGTACCAGATTGAGTGTAAATGGGATTTGGCAATAGTCGGTACCCACGACCACCCCCTCAGGAGGCAAAATTTAATAAAACGTTATTTTTGACCATTTTGGGTGTTCACTGTTGACGCCCTGACCGTACCAGATTGAGTGTAAATGGGATTTGGCAATAGTCGGTACCCACGACCACCCCCTCAGGAAGCAAAATTTAATAAAACGTTATTTTTTACCATTTTGGGTGTTCAGTGTTAACGCCCTGACCGTACCAGATTGAGTGTAAATGGGATTTGGCAATAGTCGGTACCCACGACCACCCCCTCAGGAGGCAAAATTTAATAAAACGTTATTTTTGACCATTTTGGGTGTTCACTGTTGACGCCCTGACCGTACCAGATTGAGTGTAGTTAACACTGATCTAAAAAATTACGTTGACTCTGCTGCTGGTTTTGTTGCTGTTGCTGAGGAGCTCTGTTTGAAATATCGCGATTCTGAGATTGTGGTGGACCAGGGGGCTGATCCACATTTGCCATGTATATTCGATTTGTGTTATCGAACCGTGGGCGATTATCATTAAATCGTCCGCGATTATTATAACCTCCGCGTTGGTATCTTCCACGTGATGAATAATGGTAATAGTTTGGATAAGGCCTTGGAGTAAAACGATTAAAACCACCTCTAGGGGGGTTTCTATAATGTTGGTTTCTGTTGAAGCCATTGCCGCGAAAATTAGATCTATTATCCTGACGCCCGGTATGTTGTTTACTTTTGATAGTAAAAACTTGTGATGTGGAAACATCATTGGCACATTCTTGAGCTTTTTGCAAAGCATCTTTAATGCTAGAATAATTTCCAGCTTTTAGAATCAATTTTGTTTCGCTGGCGGTAACACCTTTGATGAGGGCATTAACACCTGCTTTTGTAGTCATTGTTTTCGCAACATCTTCCGGCACTTTTTGCGAAACATAAACATTTTCTAGTTTGCTGCAGAGATTCTCAATCTCCTCACAAAAACTTGTAATTGGTCCCCGTTGTCTCAATGTATTTAACTGCGCCACAATCGAATCAGGGGTCGTAGTATCCTGACATTTTGATCTAACATGATCAATTAAGGCATCAATCGTTACTATGGTATCAGGTAAACCACTGCGAGCTTTTCCTGATAATCTTGTTTTAATAAATTTGACGGCCATTGCCATATGTGTCGGTTGTATTAGTTCTTGCAATAGCTTCACTGAATCGATGAATGTATCGAATCCAGCTACTGAACCATCATACGGGTGTATGATCGATGAAGCTTGTTTGATGTCAAAAATAGCTACTGGTTGGGCACGATTATCGTTTTCTTCTGCCATTTCGCACGATATAACCTTTGCCACACGACACTGTTTGAATTTAGTTTTTGGAGTTACACGTTTCTTAATTTGTAATTTATCTAATTTAATTTTTATGATACCTTTAATTTCTTGATTATATTTCCTCAATTTTGAAATTAATGAGTTCAATTGCTCATCTGACAAATCGTCAATATTATCAATTAATTTTGATTCACAACTGCTGTACAGCTCGTTACACTGCCTTAATTTATCTCTTAACGTTTTTTCCGAAATAGTTGTGTTAATGCATTTTTTTATATAGGTGTGTAACAATTTCAACTTTTCATAATCATTCATTCGTGATGCATTTTAATTAAACAAATTTACTCATAAAAAAAATATATATAAATGAATAAACAATTTTGTGATAATTTGTGATGATTTCGTTTTGTACATTACCAATGTTGATTTCCTCGCGCTCCCGCTCTGTGATGTGTCGTGATGTAAAGTTGTTATTGCACGTTATCGCATCTCGTCAAATCGCCGATCCGGATCCAGTGAATCCCGCCTACCGGCTCCTGCCGGTAGTGGTCTCGCCTGCAGTTGATACTCTTAAATTTTACACATTCTAGTGTGATTGCACTTTTTTCTGGTTTCCATTCCGCTGCACCCTCTGAACTATGGGTTTACGTTACGAGTCACCTTTTATTCACTTCACATCCACCTCGTGTCGGTCTGTTTTCGACATTCTAATTGTGTTATATGAATGTTTGTCTTCCACTTTTATTACTTTTCGCTTTTCATTGCCACAAAAGGTCACAAATTGGGTTCTTAATGAGTTTTCAAAATAGGGCTAGTATGGACTTAGCTATATCTGCAACTATTCTTCACTTTTTTTTTTTTGCTTCGATAGATTCACTTATACAATATCTAGCGCAGCCACCGACTTTGCTGCTTTTATAGCAACTTTTCGTTCTCTCCTCTTATAGAGGGTGTATAATGTGACTGTTAATTGAATCAACACAGCGGCTAGAATCAGCCACAACATTAGAGTATGTTCTTCATGGTCTTCACTGTGCGTTTGTTGGTTTTGCACTATAGTTGTTAATTTCACTTCACCATTTTCGTTGTACTGTTTTGACTGGGTTTTACCCATCTTATTGGTTTAGCACAATGTAAAAAAAAATCTCTAAGTCTATGACTTAGAACCTTCACTGATCGCCATTTAGTAGTTACTAGTCTTGTTGAGAGTTGAAACAATAATGAGTCTTTATTCAAAATCAAAGCTTAAGCTAACCTGCTTAATCTAGTACATAATTTCTGGAGAAGGCTGAAACGCATACATATCAATAGCCTATCGATCCATGCAACAGAACGATAGCCAATCCAAGGAAAGGAAAAGATAATTACGAAAAGGGGCGTTTACCATTCAATTAAGTAAACGTTCACACGTGGTTGCTTGAACTGTGCGCTGTTCGGTTAGGTCAGCGCTTCGAGTGGAAAGAAGGAATTGTGTGCATTTATGGGTATGAAATGTGATACGCGTACTCAGCATGAGTACGGTATGGGAAACAAGAGTGTTGCACAACTTGTGTGGTAAATCGAAGTTATTTAGGTGTGAATGACATGTCCCAGCATTGTTCGTGGGAACATGAGAGGAATGCACTTGAAGAAATGCAGGCGCATCAGTCCTGCATGTGAAAAACACCACTTTAAAAGATGTGGGAAAGACTGCTTGAAAACGGACAGTTGTAAACTGTCAAGATCAAATATTTATGATCTTTCAAAAACATGCTAAAGAATAATTCTTTACAGATACGATAATGCTACAATAGTCGGTACCCACGACCACCCCCTCAGGAAGCAAAATTTAATAAAACGTTATTTTTGACCATTTTGGGTGTTCAGTGTTGACGCCCTGACCGTACCAGATTGAGTGTAAATGGGATTTGGCAATAGTCGGTACCCACGACCACCCCCTCAGGAAGCAAAATTTAATAAAACGTTATTTTTTACCATTTTGGGTGTTCAGTGTTAACGCCCTGACCGTACCAGATTGAGTGTAAATGGGATTTGGCAATAGTCGGTACCCACGACCACCCCCTCAGGAGGCAAAATTTAATAAAACGTTATTTTTGACCATTTTGGGTGTTCACTGTTGACGCCCTGACCGTACCAGATTGAGTGTAAATGGGATTTGGCAATAGTCGGTACCCACGACCACCCCCTCAGGAAGCAAAATTTAATAAAACGTTATTTTTTACCATTTTGGGTGTTCAGTGTTAACGCCCTGACCGTACCAGATTGAGTGTAAATGGGATTTGGCAATAGTCGGTACCCACGACCACCCCCTCAGGAGGCAAAATTTAATAAAACGTTATTTTTGACCATTTTGGGTGTTCACTGTTGACGCCCTGACCGTACCAGATTGAGTGTAAATGGGATTTGGCAATAGTCGGTACCCACGACCACCCCCTCAGGAAGCAAAATTTAATAAAACGTTATTTTTTACCATTTTGGGTGTTCAGTGTTAACGCCCTGACCGTACCAGATTGAGTGTAAATGGGATTTGGCAATAGTCGGTACCCACGACCACCCCCTCAGGAGGCAAAATTTAATAAAACGTTATTTTTGACCATTTTGGGTGTTCACTGTTGACGCCCTGACCGTACCAGATTGAGTGTAAATGGGATTTGGCAATAGTCGGTACCCACGACCACCCCCTCAGGAAGCAAAATTTAATAAAACGTTATTTTTTACCATTTTGGGTGTTCAGTGTTAACGCCCTGACCGTACCAGATTGAGTGTAAATGGGATTTGGCAATAGTCGGTACCCACGACCACCCCCTCAGGAAGCAAAATTTAATAAAACGTTATTTTTTACCATTTTGGGTGTTCAGTGTTAACGCCCTGACCGTACCAGATTGAGTGTAAATGGGATTTGGCAATAGTCGGTACCCACGACCACCCCCTCAGGAGGCAAAATTTAATAAAACGTTATTTTTGACCATTTTGGGTGTTCACTGTTGACGCCCTGACCGTACCAGATTGAGTGTAAATGGGATTTGGCAATAGTCGGTACCCACGACCACCCCCTCAGGAGGCAAAATTTAATAAAACGTTATTTTTGACCATTTTGGGTGTTCACTGTTGACGCCCTGACCGTACCAGATTGAGTGTAAATGGGATTTGGCAATAGTCGGTACCCACGACCACCCCCTCAGGAGGCAAAATTTAATAAAACGTTATTTTTGACCATTTTGGGTGTTCACTGTTGACGCCCTGACCGTACCAGATTGAGTGTAAATGGGATTTGGCAATAGTCGGTACCCACGACCACCCCCTCAGGAGGCAAAATTTAATAAAACGTTATTTTTGACCATTTTGGGTGTTCAGTGTTAACGCCCTGACCGTACCAGATTGAGTGTAAATGGGATTTGGCAATAGTCGGTACCCACGACCACCCCCTCAGGAAGCAAAATTTAATAAAACGTTATTTTTTACCATTTTGGGTGTTCACTGTTGACGCCCTGACCGTACCAGATTGAGTGTAAATGGGATTTGGCAATAGTCGGTACCCACGACCACCCCCTCAGGTAGCAAAAACTAATAAAACGTCATTTGAGAGCATTTTTGGGCAATTCAAATTGACAAAAAAAATTGATCAGCCCTGTCGTCCTCCTTAGTCACGGTTAGTCGACGACTAAGGGGCTTTATTTTTAAGTCAAAAAAGATTTTTCTCAAAATAACCATGTAAAACGGTTAATGTGATTTTTACCACCATCCACGTGGTGCACATCTTTCAAAAAAAATCACTTCACTTCACTTCACGACCACCCCCTCAGGAAGCAAAATTTAATAAAACGTTATTTTTGACCATTTTGGGTGTTCAGTGTTGACGCCCTGACCGTACCAGATTGAGTGTAAATGGGATTTGGCAATAGTCGGTACCAACGACCACCCCCTCAGGAAGCAAAATTTAATAAAACGTTATTTTTTACCATTTTGGGTGTTCACTGTTGACGCCCTGACCGTACCAGATTGAGTGTAAATGGGATTTGGCAATAGTCGGTACCCACGACCACCCCCTCAGGAGGCAAAATTTAATAAAACGTTATTTTTGACCATTTTGGGTGTTCACTGTTGACGCCCTGACCGTACCAGATTGAGTGTAAATGGGATTTGGCAATAGTCGGTACCCACGACCACCCCCTCAGGAGGCAAAATTTAATAAAACGTTATTTTTGACCATTTTGGGTGTTCACTGTTGACGCCCTGACCGTACCAGATTGAGTGTAAATGGGATTTGGCAATAGTCGGTACCCACGACCACCCCCTCAGGAGGCAAAATTTAATAAAACGTTATTTTTGACCATTTTGGGTGTTCACTGTTGACGCCCTGACCGTACCAGATTGAGTGTAAATGGGATTTGGCAATAGTCGGTACCCACGACCACCCCCTCAGGAGGCAAAATTTAATAAAACGTTATTTTTGACCATTTTGGGTGTTCACTGTTGACGCCCTGACCGTACCAGATTGAGTGTAAATGGGATTTGGCAATAGTCGGTACCCACGACCACCCCCTCAGGAAGCAAAATTTAATAAAACGTTATTTTTTACCATTTTGGGTGTTCAGTGTTAACGCCCTGACCGTACCAGATTGAGTGTAAATGGGATTTGGCAATAGTCGGTACCCACGACCACCCCCTCAGGAGGCAAAATTTAATAAAACGTTATTTTTGACCATTTTGGGTGTTCACTGTTGACGCCCTGACCGTACCAGATTGAGTGTAAATGGGATTTGGCAATAGTCGGTACCCACGACCACCCCCTCAGGAAGCAAAATTTAATAAAACGTTATTTTTTACCATTTTGGGTGTTCACTGTTGACGCCCTGACCGTACCAGATTGAGTGTAAATGGGATTTGGCAATAGTCGGTACCCACGACCACCCCCTCAGGAAGCAAAATTTAATAAAACGTTATTTTTTACCATTTTGGGTGTTCAGTGTTAACGCCCTGACCGTACCAGATTGAGTGTAAATGGGATTTGGCAATAGTCGGTACCCACGACCACCCCCTCAGGAAGCAAAATTTAATAAAACGTTATTTTTTACCATTTTGGGTGTTCAGTGTTAACGCCCTGACCGTACCAGATTGAGTGTAAATGGGATTTGGCAATAGTCGGTACCCACGACCACCCCCTCAGGAGGCAAAATTTAATAAAACGTTATTTTTGACCATTTTGGGTGTTCACTGTTGACGCCCTGACCGTACCAGATTGAGTGTAAATGGGATTTGGCAATAGTCGGTACCCACGACCACCCCCTCAGGAAGCAAAATTTAATAAAACGTTATTTTTTACCATTTTGGGTGTTCACTGTTGACGCCCTGACCGTACCAGATTGAGTGTAAATGGGATTTGGCAATAGTCGGTACCCACGACCACCCCCTCAGGAGGCAAAATTTAATAAAACGTTATTTTTGACCATTTTGGGTGTTCACTGTTGACGCCCTGACCGTACCAGATTGAGTGTAAATGGGATTTGGCAATAGTCGGTACCCACGACCACCCCCTCAGGAGGCAAAATTTAATAAAACGTTATTTTTGACCATTTTGGGTGTTCACTGTTGACGCCCTGACCGTACCAGATTGAGTGTAAATGGGATTTGGCAATAGTCGGTACCCACGACCACCCCCTCAGGAAGCAAAATTTAATAAAACGTTATTTTTGACCATTTTGGGTGTTCACTGTTGACGCCCTGACCGTACCAGATTGAGTGTAAATGGGATTTGGCAATAGTCGGTACCCACGACCACCCCCTCAGGAAGCAAAATTTAATAAAACGTTATTTTTTACCATTTTGGGTGTTCAGTGTTAACGCCCTGACCGTACCAGATTGAGTGTAAATGGGATTTGGCAATAGTCGGTACCCACGACCACCCCCTCAGGAAGCAAAATTTAATAAAACGTTATTTTTTACCATTTTGGGTGTTCAGTGTTAACGCCCTGACCGTACCAGATTGAGTGTAAATGGGATTTGGCAATAGTCGGTACCCACGACCACCCCCTCAGGAGGCAAAATTTAATAAAACGTTATTTTTGACCATTTTGGGTGTTCACTGTTGACGCCCTGACCGTACCAGATTGAGTGTAAATGGGATTTGGCAATAGTCGGTACCCACGACCACCCCCTCAGGAAGCAAAATTTAATAAAACGTTATTTTTTACCATTTTGGGTGTTCAGTGTTAACGCCCTGACCGTACCAGATTGAGTGTAAATGGGATTTGGCAATAGTCGGTACCCACGACCACCCCCTCAGGAGGCAAAATTTAATAAAACGTTATTTTTGACCATTTTGGGTGTTCACTGTTGACGCCCTGACCGTATTGCTGTGTGCGTTCAAGATGCAAACGATGCCCAAATGCGCTCCCAACGCGGTAACACAGTGTTGCCAAAGGCAACTTAGCAACCATAGTCAAAACCACCGCCAACCTAGGATTCAAAAGCTCCTACTGACATCGGGTTACTTGTTAGAAAATCTTACCGCATTTGGTGCTCCCGCATTTGATATTTGCATTTCGAATGCACACAGCAATACCAGATTGAGTGTAAATGGGATTTGGCAATAGTCGGTACCCACGACCACCCCCTCAGGAAGCAAAATTTAATAAAACGTTATTTTTTACCATTTTGGGTGTTCAGTGTTAACGCCCTGACCGTACCAGATTGAGTGTAAATGGGATTTGGCAATAGTCGGTACCCACGACCACCCCCTCAGGAGGCAAAATTTAATAAAACGTTATTTTTGACCATTTTGGGTGTTCACTGTTGACGCCCTGACCGTACCAGATTGAGTGTAAATGGGATTTGGCAATAGTCGGTACCCACGACCACCCCCTCAGGAAGCAAAATTTAATAAAACGTTATTTTTTACCATTTTGGGTGTTCAGTGTTAACGCCCTGACCGTACCAGATTGAGTGTAAATGGGATTTGGCAATAGTCGGTACCCACGACCACCCCCTCAGGAGGCAAAATTTAATAAAACGTTATTTTTGACCATTTTGGGTGTTCACTGTTGACGCCCTGACCGTACCAGATTGAGTGTAAATGGGATTTGGCAATAGTCGGTACCCACGACCACCCCCTCAGGAAGCAAAATTTAATAAAACGTTATTTTTTACCATTTTGGGTGTTCAGTGTTAACGCCCTGACCGTACCAGATTGAGTGTAAATGGGATTTGGCAATAGTCGGTACCCACGACCACCCCCTCAGGAGGCAAAATTTAATAAAACGTTATTTTTGACCATTTTGGGTGTTCACTGTTGACGCCCTGACCGTACCAGATTGAGTGTAAATGGGATTTGGCAATAGTCGGTACCCACGACCACCCCCTCAGGAGGCAAAATTTAATAAAACGTCATTTGAGAGCATTTTTGGGCAATTCAAATTGACAAAAAAAATTGATCAGCCCTGTCGTCCTCCTTAGTCACGGTTAGTCGACAACTAAGGGGCTTTATTTTTAAGTCAAAAAAGATTTTTCTCAAAATAACCATGTAAAACGGTTAATGTGATTTTTACCACCATCCACGTGGTGCACATCTTTCAAAAAAAAATCACTTCACTTCACTTCACGACCACCCCCTCAGGAAGCAAAATTTAATAAAACGTTATTTTTTACCATTTTGGGTGTTCAGTGTTAACGCCCTGACCGTACCAGATTGAGTGTAAATGGGATTTGGCAATAGTCGGTACCCACGACCACCCCCTCAGGAGGCAAAATTTAATAAAACGTTATTTTTGACCATTTTGGGTGTTCACTGTTGACGCCCTGACCGTACCAGATTGAGTGTAAATGGGATTTGGCAATAGTCGGTACCCACGACCACCCCCTCAGGAGGCAAAATTTAATAAAACGTTATTTTTGACCATTTTGGGTGTTCACTGTTGACGCCCTGACCGTACCAGATTGAGTGTAAATGGGATTTGGCAATAGTCGGTACCCACGACCACCCCCTCAGGAGGCAAAATTTAATAAAACGTTATTTTTGACCATTTTGGGTGTTCACTGTTGACGCCCTGACCGTACCAGATTGAGTGTAAATGGGATTTGGCAATAGTCGGTACCCACGACCACCCCCTCAGGAAGCAAAATTTAATAAAACGTTATTTTTTACCATTTTGGGTGTTCAGTGTTAACGCCCTGACCGTACCAGATTGAGTGTAAATGGGATTTGGCAATAGTCGGTACCCACGACCACCCCCTCAGGAGGCAAAATTTAATAAAACGTTATTTTTGACCATTTTGGGTGTTCACTGTTGACGCCCTGACCGTACCAGATTGAGTGTAAATGGGATTTGGCAATAGTCGGTACCCACGACCACCCCCTCAGGAGGCAAAATTTAATAAAACGTTATTTTTGACCATTTTGGGTGTTCACTGTTGACGCCCTGACCGTACCAGATTGAGTGTAAATGGGATTTGGCAATAGTCGGTACCCACGACCACCCCCTCAGGAGGCAAAATTTAATAAAACGTTATTTTTGACCATTTTGGGTGTTCACTGTTGACGCCCTGACCGTACCAGATTGAGTGTAAATGGGATTTGGCAATAGTCGGTACCCACGACCACCCCCTCAGGAAGCAAAATTTAATAAAACGTTATTTTTTACCATTTTGGGTGTTCAGTGTTAACGCCCTGACCGTACCAGATTGAGTGTAAATGGGATTTGGCAATAGTCGGTACCCACGACCACCCCCTCAGGAGGCAAAATTTAATAAAACGTTATTTTTGACCATTTTGG
Organism: Aedes albopictus; assembly: GCF_035046485.1. NCBI lineage: Eukaryota > Metazoa > Arthropoda > Insecta > Diptera > Culicidae > Aedes > Aedes albopictus. The sequence goes on from NC_085138.1 coordinate 277,189,270, forward strand.
GTGTTCACTGTTGACGCCCTGACCGTACCAGATTGAGTGTAAATGGGATTTGGCAATAGTCGGTACCCACGACCACCCCCTCAGGAAGCAAAATTTAATAAAACGTTATTTTTTACCATTTTGGGTGTTCACTGTTGACGCCCTGACCGTACCAGATTGAGTGTAAATGGGATTTGGCAATAGTCGTACCCACGACCACCCCCTCAGGAGGCAAAATTTAATAAAACGTTATTTTTGACCACTTTGGGTGTTCACTGTTGACGCCCTGACCGTACCAGATTGAGTGTAAATGGGATTTGGCAATAGTCGGTACCCACGACCACCCCCTCAGGAGGCAAAATTTAATAAAACGTTATTTTTGACCACTTTGGGTGTTCACTGTTGACGCCCTGACCGTACCAGATTGAGTGTAAATGGGATTTGGCAATAGTCGGTACCCACGACCACCCCCTCAGGAAGCAAAATTTAATAAAACGTTATTTTTTACCATTTTGGGTGTTCAGTGTTAACGCCCTGACCGTACCAGATTGAGTGTAAATGGGATTTGGCAATAGTCGGTACCCACGACCACCCCCTCAGGAAGCAAAATTTAATAAAACGTTATTTTTGACCATTTTGGGTGTTCAGTGTTGACGCCCTGACCGTACCAGATTGAGTGTAAATGGGATTTGGCAATAGTCGGTACCCACGACCACCCCCTCAGGAAGCAAAATTTAATAAAACGTTATTTTTTACCATTTTGGGTGTTCAGTGTTAACGCCCTGACCGTACCAGATTGAGTGTAAATGGGATTTGGCAATAGTCGTACCCACGACCACCCCCTCAGGAGGCAAAATTTAATAAAACGTTATTTTTGACCATTTTGGGTGTTCACTGTTGACGCCCTGACCGTACCAGATTGAGTGTAAATGGGATTTGGCAATAGTCGGTACCCACGACCACCCCCTCAGGAGGCAAAATTTAATAAAACGTTATTTTTGACCATTTTGGGTGTTCACTGTTGACGCCCTGACCGTACCAGATTGAGTGTAAATGGGATTTGGCAATAGTCGGTACCCACGACCACCCCCTCAGGAAGCAAAATTTAATAAAACGTTATTTTTTACCATTTTGGGTGTTCAGTGTTAACGCCCTGACCGTACCAGATTGAGTGTAAATGGGATTTGGCAATAGTCGGTACCCACGACCACCCCCTCAGGAGGCAAAATTTAATAAAACGTTATTTTTGACCATTTTGGGTGTTCACTGTTGACGCCCTGACCGTACCAGATTGAGTGTAAATGGGATTTGGCAATAGTCGGTACCCACGACCACCCCCTCAGGAAGCAAAATTTAATAAAACGTTATTTTTTACCATTTTGGGTGTTCAGTGTTAACGCCCTGACCGTACCAGATTGAGTGTAAATGGGATTTGGCAATAGTCGGTACCCACGACCACCCCCTCAGGAGGCAAAATTTAATAAAACGTTATTTTTGACCATTTTGGGTGTTCACTGTTGACGCCCTGACCGTACCAGATTGAGTGTAAATGGGATTTGGCAATAGTCGGTACCCACGACCACCCCCTCAGGAAGCAAAATTTAATAAAACGTTATTTTTTACCATTTTGGGTGTTCAGTGTTAACGCCCTGACCGTACCAGATTGAGTGTAAATGGGATTTGGCAATAGTCGTACCCACGACCACCCCCTCAGGAGGCAAAATTTAATAAAACGTTATTTTTGACCACTTTGGGTGTTCACTGTTGACACCCTGACCGTACCAGATTGAGTGTAAATGGGATTTGGCAATAGTCGGTACCCACGACCACCCCCTCAGGAGGCAAAATTTAATAAAACGTTATTTTTTACCATTTTGGGTGTTCAGTGTTAACGCCCTGACCGTACCAGATTGAGTGTAAATGGGATTTGGCAATAGTCGGTACCCACGACCACCCCCTCAGGAAGCAAAATTTAATAAAACGTTATTTTTTACCATTTTGGGTGTTCAGTGTTAACGCCCTGACCGTACCAGATTGAGTGTAAATGGGATTTGGCAATAGTCGGTACCCACGACCACCCCCTCAGGAGGCAAAATTTAATAAAACGTTATTTTTGACCATTTTGGGTGTTCAGTGTTAACGCCCTGACCGTACCAGATTGAGTGTAAATGGGATTTGGCAATAGTCGGTACCCACGACCACCCCCTCAGGAAGCAAAATTTAATAAAACGTTATTTTTGACCATTTTGGGTGTTCAGTGTTGACGCCCTGACCGTACCAGATTGAGTGTAAATGGGATTTGGCAATAGTCGGTACCCACGACCACCCCCTCAGGAAGCAAAATTTAATAAAACGTTATTTTTTACCATTTTGGGTGTTCAGTGTTAACGCCCTGACCGTACCAGATTGAGTGTAAATGGGATTTGGCAATTGTCGTACCCACGACCACCCCCTCAGGAGGCAAAATTTAATAAAACGTTATTTTTGACCACTTTGGGTGTTCACTGTTGACGCCCTGACCGTACCAGATTGAGTGTAAATGGGATTTGGCAATAGTCGGTACCCACGACCACCCCCTCAGGAGGCAAAATTTAATAAAACGTTATTTTTGACCATTTTGGGTGTTCACTGTTGACGCCCTGACCGTACCAGATTGAGTGTAAATGGGATTTGGCAATAGTCGGTACCCACGACCACCCCCTCAGGAGGCAAAATTTAATAAAACGTTATTTTTGACCATTTTGGGTGTTCACTGTTGACGCCCTGACCGTACCAGATTGAGTGTAAATGGGATTTGGCAATAGTCGGTACCCACGACCACCCCCTCAGGTAGCAAAAACTAATAAAACGTCATTTGAGAGCATTTTTGGGCAATTCAAATTGACAAAAAAAATTGATCAGCCCTGTCGTCCTCCTTAGTCACGGTTAGTCGACGACTAAGGGGCTTTATTTTTAAGTCAAAAAAGATTTTTCTCAAAATAACCATGTAAAACGGTTAATGTGATTTTTACCACCATCCACGTGGTGCACATCTTTCAAAAAAAATCACTTCACTTCACTTCACGACCACCCCCTCAGGAAGCAAAATTTAATAAAACGTTATTTTTTACCATTTTGGGTGTTCAGTGTTAACGCCCTGACCGTACCAGATTGAGTGTAAATGGGATTTGGCAATAGTCGGTACCCACGACCACCCCCTCAGGAGGCAAAATTTAATAAAACGTTATTTTTGACCATTTTGGGTGTTCACTGTTGACGCCCTGACCGTACCAGATTGAGTGTAAATGGGATTTGGCAATAGTCGGTACCCACGACCACCCCCTCAGGAGGCAAAATTTAATAAAACGTTATTTTTGACCATTTTGGGTGTTCACTGTTGACGCCCTGACCGTACCAGATTGAGTGTAAATGGGATTTGGCAATAGTCGGTACCCACGACCACCCCCTCAGGAAGCAAAATTTAATAAAACGTTATTTTTTACCATTTTGGGTGTTCAGTGTTAACGCCCTGACCGTACCAGATTGAGTGTAAATGGGATTTGGCAATAGTCGGTACCCACGACCACCCCCTCAGGAAGCAAAATTTAATAAAACGTTATTTTTTACCATTTTGGGTGTTCAGTGTTAACGCCCTGACCGTACCAGATTGAGTGTAAATGGGATTTGGCAATAGTCGGTACCCACGACCACCCCCTCAGGAGGCAAAATTTAATAAAACGTTATTTTTGACCATTTTGGGTGTTCACTGTTGACGCCCTGACCGTACCAGATTGAGTGTAAATGGGATTTGGCAATAGTCGGTACCCACGACCACCCCCTCAGGTAGCAAAAACTAATAAAACGTCATTTGAGAGCATTTTTGGGCAATTCAAATTGACAAAAAAAAATTGATCAGCCCTGTCGTCCTCCTTAGTCACGGTTAGTCGACGACTAAGGGGCTTTATTTTTAAGTCAAAAAAGATTTTTCTCAAAATAACCATGTAAAACGGTTAATGTGATTTTTACCACCATCCACGTGGTGCACATCTTTCAAAAAAAATCACTTCACTTCACTTCACGACCACCCCCTCAGGAAGCAAAATTTAATAAAACGTTATTTTTGACCATTTTGGGTGTTCAGTGTTGACGCCCTGACCGTACCAGATTGAGTGTAAATGGGATTTGGCAATAGTCGGTACCCACGACCACCCCCTCAGGAAGCAAAATTTAATAAAACGTTATTTTTTACCATTTTGGGTGTTCAGTGTTAACGCCCTGACCGTACCAGATTGAGTGTAAATGGGATTTGGCAATAGTCGGTACCCACGACCACCCCCTCAGGAAGCAAAATTTAATAAAACGTTATTTTTGACCATTTTGGGTGTTCACTGTTGACGCCCTGACCGTACCAGATTGAGTGTAAATGGGATTTGGCAATAGTCGGTACCCACGACCACCCCCTCAGGAAGCAAAATTTAATAAAACGTTATTTTTTACCATTTTGGGTGTTCAGTGTTAACGCCCTGACCGTACCAGATTGAGTGTAAATGGGATTTGGCAATAGTCGGTACCCACGACCACCCCCTCAGGAGGCAAAATTTAATAAAACGTTATTTTTGACCATTTTGGGTGTTCACTGTTGACGCCCTGACCGTACCAGATTGAGTGTAAATGGGATTTGGCAATAGTCGGTACCCACGACCACCCCCTCAGGAAGCAAAATTTAATAAAACGTTATTTTTTACCATTTTGGGTGTTCAGTGTTAACGCCCTGACCGTACCAGATTGAGTGTAAATGGGATTTGGCAATAGTCGGTACCCACGACCACCCCCTCAGGAAGCAAAATTTAATAAAACGTTATTTTTGACCATTTTGGGTGTTCAGTGTTGACGCCCTGACCGTACCAGATTGAGTGTAAATGGGATTTGGCAATAGTCGGTACCCACGACCACCCCCTCAGGTAGCAAAAACTAATAAAACGTCATTTGAGAGCATTTTTGGGCAATTCAAATTGACAAAAAAAATTGAAGCACTGCACCCAGTCCTACTGGGGAAGCATCTGCGACAACTCTAGTTTTGAGTTCAGGATTAAAGTGCGAAAGTCGATCGATATGACTTATTGCTTTTAGTAGTTTATCGAAAGCTTTTTGTTCTTCCAGATTCCATTTAAAAACAGCTTTGTTCTTCGTAAGTTCTCTAAGAGGAAATGATATTGTAGCAAGGTCTGGGATAAATGCACCAACCTAGTTGACGAGACCCAAGAAACTTTTGACCTCCTCACAGGTAGCTGGTGCACGGAAACTTTGAAGAGCCTCTATTTTACTTGTCATCATACCGTCTTTATCAAATTTGTGTCCCAGGAAGACGATTTCAGTTAGTTTGAATGCACATTTGTCTTGATTCAACAAAATTTCATAATCTCGCAGCCTACCCAAAACCTTGTGGAGTTCCACATCATGCTCCCGCTCAGTTCTGCCTACTACGATTATGTCATCAATGAAATTGATGGTATGGTCACAATCCGACAGAATTTGTTCAATGGTCTTTCGAAATACCTCGGGTGCACAAGATATTCCAAAGACGAGTCTCTTGTAACGGAAGAGACCTTGAGTAATGAAACAAAACACCCAATTAAAACATCGTATATTCGAAGCAAAAGTCATTCATTTGTTAGTTAAACTTACCTTTGTGAGTGATGAAGGTTGTCAGAGGTTTGCTCTCGTCATCTAACTCCAATTGGTGGAAAGCATCCTTGATGTCAAGCCTGGAGAAGTAAACCGCCCCATTGAGCTTCCATCGATTGTCGGAAGTGGATGCGTCTCGCGAAGAACTGCTTTATTGACTTGCCTCATATCGATGCACAGACGTATATCACCGCTGTCCTTGATAACCACCACCATCGGTGACACCCATCGACTAGGCTCAGAGACCTTCTCAATGATGTCTTTAGCCAGTAACTCCATAAGCTTGTCGTCCACACGCTCCAACGTAGCAAAGGGAAGTCTCCGAAATCGTTGAACAACTGGCTGGACGGATTTGTCAACCGGGATATGTATTTTCACACCACGAACACTAGGAAACGGTCGAATGCTGCCAACGTTCTGTAGAGATTGTTGACTAGGAAGACCGACAACCAAAACAATTCAGCATCATTTCCCAAGTTCTGTCATCAACAATGTTCGAATGAACACCGGAATCTATCTGCATTTCGATGATAACGCCTCCCACTTTAACCCATACTAGCTCTTCTGAATCATTCACCGAAGATACCATTTCGACAAGTTCGATATTTACTTCTTCTTCCTCATCAGGTATCGCGTGCAACCGCCGAGGGGGAAAGGAAGTACCTGTTCGCCGTTGTTTCCCGAATGCTGTTGCACTAGGCTGAAATGTTTGATTGTAATTCCTTTTGATAGCAGACTTCGTCGGTAGCTGATTACTAGAACCTGTTGAGCTTCCAGGTTGACCTATACGGCTGCAACAAACTGCCCGGAAATGTCCCACCTTTCCACAGTTGCCACACGTTTTGTTCCGAGCAGCGCAGTTTTGTCCTGGTCCGTGATTTTTCCCACAGAATTTGCAATATGCTTTCACTCATTGCACCGACTCCGTATTTTTACTCACCGCTGGTAATATCGCTTGACCGCTGATCTGTTCGCTAGCAGAACGGGATGTCTTGAAAGCGTTCACCTGTTTAACAACTTCGTCTATTGTCAAATCCGTCACCTGTAGTAGTTTTTCACGGAGAGAAGTTGGGACAAACTGGAGCATTTTGTCAACCACAGCTATGGAAGAGCTGGCTTCCAGAGAGAGAATGAGTTTTTAGTGGGTCGATCCCCACATCACCCGAGAAACCACCTTTTGGGTATCTAATGCAGATTTTCTCGTTCTATAAAAAAAAGAAGGGCGTATTTTTGGCCATTGCAACCCGACGGCGTAGGCGATAAAAATATCAAGAAAATCGTAGGCGATCTTTTTTGAAAAGCTGCGGCTCCGACATAAAAGCTCCGCTGAAAGTACAGTGAGGTTCAAACAAATTGGTACAAACGCACCATATCGGACGCCATCACTCAATGACTCCGTACATAGAACAGCCAAATTCTAAATCCAACAAGAAAACGAGCATATAATCCTTGAGAAAGGTTAAATACATAACCGAAACCGTCGGGTTACAATGCAATAGCCGTTTTTGCTACCGTTAAAAGACTGCCAAGGCCGAAAATACCCCCTCTGCCGGTTGTAATACCATATGCTGATTTATCGACCGTATTCTATTATTAACTTGATGATTTTGTGGCTATATCGGTCTCTTTCTTCTCATAGTATAAGGGAGTAGAGATCAAAGTGGATAATGAAATGATAGATATGATAGAATTCGCTAGGTAGCGAACAAGTGTGAAAATTTTTATAGAAGGTGAAATTAGGCAAGTAGGCCATGTATTGAACGAATACATCGAATGCGTGAAACTTCTGCCGTGCGACCTGTGCTTTTAAACAGATCGGCTTGGTTGGTAGTTCATACCACCTTACCAAGACTGGCAAAAGTTTCAGGCACCCGACTGCCTAATGTATTGTTCTGTTTTCATCACAAATTCTATCGATCAGTAGCTTTTTCGGAATTCGCACTCCGTTCATAGGGGTATGCCTATATCGCGGCGTGTTCTTCCTATTAGCTTTTTCGATCTTATAGGATAGAACACTTTTTCTTTTTGAGCCAAACTTTTCATATCATATGCTGATTTATCGACCGTATTCTATTATTAACTTGATGATTTTGTGGCTATATCGGTCTCTTTCTACTCATAGTATAAGGGAGTAGAGATCAAAGTGGATAATGAAATGATAGATATGATAGAATTCGCTAGGTAGCGAACAAGTGTGAAAATTTTTATAGAAGGTGAAATTAGGCAAGTAGGCCATGCATTGAACGAATACATCGAATGCGTGAAACTTCTGCCGTGCGACCTGTGCTTTTAAACAGATCGGCTTGGTTGGTAGTGCCAGTCTTGGTAAGGTGGTATGAACTACCAACCAAGCCGATCTGTTTAAAAGCACAGGTCGCACGGCAGAAGTTTCACGCATTCGATGTATTCGTTCAATACATGGCCTACTTGCCTAATTTCACCTTCTATAAAAATTTTCACACTTGTTCGCTACCTAGCGAATTCTATCATATCTATCATTTCATTATCCACTTTGATCTCTACTCCCTTATACTATGAGTAGAAAGAGACCGATATAGCCACAAAATCATCAGGTTGTAATACCTTCAGACGTAATGAAACATCAGACAACTTATTACATATATTAGGGTGTTCCAGAACCAAATCTATCAAAAATCATCTTTTCAATTTTTTTTCTGATTAAGAATATGGTGATTACATATATTTCCTTTAATTTTATTGGGATACGTAGTTTGGAGAACTTGTAGCAAACAAGTATATCTTTCAATTTCTGCCAAAAGAATTAATTTTTGACCAGTTTTAGTATAGTTATGGTTTTTTGAAGTTCGAAGATAGTCGAAAAACACACAATCGATTTAATGCCCTCCTAATTTAAAGGATTTGGCTGAAAATTTGACCAGCTACTGCTTTTAGGAAACCAATCAAAATATGCGGGTGGACTTGAGAATCAGAGAACATTTTGCCCACACTTTAATGAAAAACAAAAATTTCGAAGAATACCAAGTCCTACCTCCTAAATCATTTGTTTTGGACACCCAGAAGCTACATACAAAATTTGAGCAAAATCAATGAAGCCTAAGGGGGCGCTCAAAACGTCTTAGTATGGGAAAACTTGGCCAAATGTATGCAGAAATGTCAAGTTTTCGAATGTTGCCGCTAGGTGGTGCTGTGAGTGCTCAATAATCAAACCCTTTGGTATTATTGTAGGTGACTATTTATATGCCAAACAGCTTTGCTGAAGACCGCAAAGTGATCCAACGTCTGTGAAAAAGTTATACCCAAGGTAAAGTGAGGATAAATTTAATTGTTGTTTTTTTAATACATAATGGAATAATATCAATAATATAGTCTCAATACTTTACCTCACTTTGCCTAGGGTATAACTTTTTTCACAGCCGTCGGATCACTTCGCGGTCTTCGACAAAGATCTTTGGCATATAGTCACCTACAGTAATACAAAAGGGTTTATTTATTAAACGCTTACAGCGCCACCTAGCGGCAAAATTCGAAAACCTAAAATTTACGCATACATTTGGCCAAGTTTAAGGAGTGTATCGGAAAGTAGTTGAAAATGTTCAGGATGCTCTATCTCGAAGCTGGGTTGGTCTTTTCATTTCGGTTCTTCTATGAAATCTTCATAATATAGTTAAGTTTGAAAAACCCTGGAAAATTTTGAAAATGTTTAGTATTATTGAAAATATGGTTAGATTTTTTTATTATAGAGGTTTTAAACCTATGTTCATTCGCCTCTTATATATTTAGATGAATACACCTCACAAAATAAAAATATGCACAAAATGCAATTTTGTTAAGATTTTTCAACATTTCAAAAATGTGTAGTGAATAAAATTTGTACGATAAAAAATCTGGAAAATATTGATGCTTGTTAGCAGTTATGTACAAATAACATACCATTCAACACCGACTTTCAAAATTCATATTTTCGATAGAAAAATCTCCTATATCTACAAAATGGTCCATTCCAAAAAACGTATATTTTTTTGTCAAACTTTAAAGCTCTGCTTTTAATGTCTTAAAAGGTTGTATATTTCCAATTTTGCTCTAATTTACTCGTCTATAAAATAAAAAAAAACACACCCTATTTGAAAAAAAAACGCGAATTTTTCATTTTATGTATTCCTCAGAAATGGCATTTTTTCATTTTTAGGAATTGTGAATGCAGCGGAGATTTTTCTTGAAAAAAAAATAATTTGCCTATATTATGAGGTTTCTGGAGCTTATTATATTTGTACAAAAAAGTTAACAATTTTCGAACATTATCGAACTTTTTTCGCAATTTCAATTTTAAAGAAGGTGTGCAAAAATTTAAAAACATGTGTTCAGTAATCTAGGTTAAAAACCCAGTTAAAAGAACATTTTTAGAAAATCATTAAAGCCTGTTCTTTTTTCAAGGATTTATACAGTATCTCCAAAAATAAAATTACTTAAAAGTTGTATTAAACTATTTTTGAGGCTATTGTAAACATTTTCAACTACTTTACGATACTTACTCATACAAACTTCAAGCGTTTTGAGCGCCCTCTTAGGCTCAACCGATTTTGCTCAAATTTTGAACGTAGCTTCTGGGAGTCCTAAACAACTAATTTAGGAGGTAAGACTTGTCATTTTTTCGAAATTTTTGTTTTTCATATAAGTGTGGACAACCCTAGTGGACAGGCCTAATTTACAAAAAGGATAGCAAGCAGGATTGCGCGAACTATCACGCGATAATAAAATTGAGCGCTGCCTACAAGATACTCTCTCAAGTTTTATGCCGCCGTCTATCACCGATTGTAAGAAAGCTCATAGGGCAATATTAGGCTGGGATCATGGGTGGACGAGCTACAACGGATCAGATGTTCACCATCCGCCAGATGTTACAGAAATGCCGCGAATACACCGTGCCCACACTTCACTTGTTAATCGGTTTTAAATCGACGTTTGATACAATCGATCGAGACCAACTATGACAGATTGTGCACGAATATGGATTCCCGGATAAAGCGATGATGGATGACGGGCGTAGTTCGAGTATCAGGGGTACTCTCGAGTCTCTTTAAATTCGTGAACTCTGGATGCAAGTCTGGAATCAGTTGAACATTCAAAGAAATTTGGGAAACTCTAGTAAATAGTAGTTTCTTACATTTTACGGCTTTGATGTTTAACGTAATTAGATCAACAGCTGGATGCCAAAAAATCGTTCGGAGCGTCCTACGTTAAAGGCGTGCAATCGAGCCCCGGAGTGCCACGCAACTACAATTATTCATCCCGGCGGCTTCCCGCGTCAGGAAATTGATTTGGAGTGAGATAATTATAGCAAAACATTACTTCAGGCAGTCACATCGGTTATGCTTTCGTTGCGAAAAGTGAACAGAATACGAAACAGTGATAGCTTGGGCCGGGTGTGTTTGATGAAAGCCTTTAATAGTTTGCTTATCACGCCACACATTTGCATGCGAAAAAGCATGACCCGCCGTCGAAAGGCATGTGCGTGTGTAAATAATTTAGCAACTTGTGGGGAAAAGGTTTTTCCGTTCTAGATCGCAGATAACTTAGTGCGACATGTTGAGTGGACGTTGCATGAGATATTATCAGCTTACGTTACTGTATCATAATGGCAAAAAGCGCAGCATTAGTGAACAAACAACTACCTGTCAGAAATAAACATTAATTTGCCGTGATTTATTGTCAGTGGTTTTAGTTGTCCTAATTGAAAATAATAGGTGAATGCTGCGGTTCTCCGCGAGGCATCCGTATTGACAATGTGCTCATGTACTGGATTAGGATTGTGAGTTCAAGCCCCGCCGGGTGGAATGTCTTTTAGCGTAATTTTAATATAATTACCTGACTGGCATATTTTAAACTACTGACATTGAATAATTTTACTCAAAAAATAATAGCTGATTTATGCACTCGAGAATTAAGCTTTTAACAATTATCAAAGGTTTTTTCAAACTATCTATCATAATGATTCCAGTTACACGAGATGCAACTGTTTAACAATACAACGCACATAAGTATTACTGGCACTTACTTATCCCCAAGACTCAAACTGAACCAAACTGTGGTAGTCGAACCGTTTGCCGAACTTACCACAAGTAGTGATGTGTAATCGCTTCAATTATTCCACATTCCGGAACTCTTCTGGCAATTTCATTCCGTTAGAGGCACTACTAATGCAGAGGAATCGAAAATGTCCATCCAGCTGAAGAAATGTCGTTGTTCTCAAATGCTATTTTGGATCATTGGTAGCCCATACGGCATATGGCATCTTTCCTTACCCAGCGGGGAGATGTGAAGTTCTGGTGCTCGATGGGACCATCAAGCAATTTAAATTAATAAAAATCCTCATTTACAGTGACCCCACACCGATGAATCACCTTAATTTTTGTACACTATTTATGAATCACCATGTTGATCAAATGGAGTGATCCATAAACTGTGGTCATTTTTACCGATTCATAAATTGTGGGGTCACTGTAAAACAATGCAGAGAAAAAAAATCAAGTCAAAGAACAGACTTTGTTCCATACTGGATGTAATCTCACAGACAAGAAGTAGCAAGGGACGTTCGTTGCGCTTCTAGCCCAAAACCACCTATTAAATCCAAGTGTACCACAGAAACCATTTTCCGTATGCACAACTTTCAATTAATTACACGCTTGACCCAATTTAAACGCATCCTCACGCAGATTAATGCGTCCGATAAGGCATTCCACATCGGATACAGTTGCATCCTGCTAGTAGCCATTAGCCAGCCGATGCTCGCTTCGAGTCCTTGCAAGCTAACCCTACGCCGCCAGATCGACCAGCAGCCGGGCAGATATGCTCCTTATTCTAAAACGCCGCCAATGATGCGAGAAACTGGGCAGACGAGCGTATGCAGCATCTATATGTACATATGTGGAGTGTATGTTGTTGCTTATGTGTCGAATCGTTTCCCAAATGGCAAGCAACAGACCTTAAGTGGTCCCGTAAGCATATACGAATGCGCATTAAATGGACAATGTTTCGCTCAACGGCTCTCTCTATGCACCGGTCGAAAAGTGGCTCTTAAAAGTGGCGTAACAGAAATCGTTTGATAATTATTGATCGTCACAAAATTGGATGATTTCTGATGCCCTTCGAACAGGGCTTAATTGAAGGGGGAGGGGGGAGGTTCAAAGAAAGGGGCACGGTTAAGGCTGGATATTTCGCGCAATTCAGATCCCATTAAGATCCATTAGCCTCTGCTCAGCAGCTCCTAACCTTATCTCCGGTGGGCACCGGTCAGGCTATGATCAATCGGGTAACTAACCCCGTTGGGAGCTTTGGTCGTGGGCTGACAGGGAAGCAACGGTTGGCAATGGCACTGCTGCAAGAAATACGGAAGTTCTATCCGAAGCTCAACACATCCCGCAACGGCTTTGCGCCGCTAGCCCAAATCTACAGGAAGTGCTATCCCAGTTCGGCTTCCGTCGATTTCCACCTAAAACGTAAGAGTTTGTAGGAAGTTACCAAGCCGGCTTCGTCGACGGCTGCTCGTATCAGATCTTTACCGTGCAGAAAATCCTCTAAAATTGCCGCGAGTTAAAAGTCCCAACGCACCACCTGTCATCAATTTCAAGGCGGTGTAAGGGTATTAGGGGCATAATGGACACCCTAAGCATATGAGCATGTTAGACCTGTTACAGGTATAATACAGTATAACCGACAAAAACTTAACATATTATCAGTTGGCTTACAACTTTAACTTGTTACCTACGTATTTCAATCATTTACAGCTGGTAGAATGTCATTATTGTGAAGAAATATTGAATTGAAAACCGTGTGTTTTTTGGGGCTGGCAGGAAAGGTACGGGGCGAAATAGACACCCATCGGGGCATAATGGACACCCCTGCATATTTTATGCTGTATCTTTGAGAATATCGACCAGTTAAGTAATTTGCCAACGGAGATCAATACCACAGATATAATACTCCATCTTAGACGAGTTTACATAACTTCAAAGTTAATTGAATAAATTTTAGGCTAAAACAATCGGATTGTTTTTTTTTCAAACTCTCTAAAACGCCTAACAGTATGCAACGCGCGTAAATCCATTCATACTTGCCAGTGTTCATTTTGCCCCGAATAGACTACAACATTGAAATTGCTATTTAGAGTAAGCTTTGATCAAAAATGTAATACTGCATCCATTGCTAAATCTGCGAATACATGTAGATAAGCTAAAAATTCACTAGTTTGTATGGTGAACACACTCAATCACTCGTAATACCTTATTTGCTGCTGCTTCGAAGTTATAAGAAATCCACCATATGAAAAACATACTTCGATTTCAATGATATTTTGGTTATTTTAAAGGAATATAAATGGTACAGTGACCCCACAATTTATGAATCGGCAAAAATGACCACAGTTTATGGATCACTCCATTTGATCAACATAATGATTCATAAATAGTATACAAAATTTAAGGTGATTCATCGGTGTGGGCAAAAACAGGGGTGTCCATTTAGCCCCGGGTGTATCGACCGCACACAGCTATGGAAAATCTTGGACGAGAACGGCTTCTCCAGCAAGCTCAATAGACTGATTAAAGCGACGATGTACGGTGTTAAAAACTGTGTAAAGGTTTCGTGTGATCTACCTTGTTCGTCCATGTCTGCTGTTCAATATCGTGCTGGGAGGTGTTATGTGACGATCTAGTTGATCTTAGGTTCTCACACACTCAACACTCACGTTGAGGATGAATGAATAAACATTCGAAACGTCGGCTTTTAACCTAACCACTTGTTTTTAAAGAAACTCAAATACCGATATAGCGCCAAAAAATCACATAAATTATCAAGACGGTCGGAAATTCTTTATTTATTTATTTATTTATTTATTTATTTCATAATTCAACGGACCTGTTCATGGTCTAATTGAATGACTTAAAATTAAATATTAGCAAATCGCTCCATTCATAATTACATCAACAAATAAATCATACTAGATCCACAGCTACGAAAGTCAATACATCGAAACGTTTGATTACATAAAGGAAATAACAAATAATGACAGTTACAGCTTCCAGCTAGGTTTCCATGCACGGTTTACAAATTCGCGGAATTTGACTCTACAAGGCCATGTAGAGGCATTTAAAGCCTGTATCCGCAATAATCGGGACACTGAAATATGGCTGCGACTCTGCAATATATACATTAAAATTGGTCAAATTTTGCTTGATAATATCTCAATGTTTATTTCACCTGCAAAATTTCAATTGAATCGGTGAAGTACCTTTTGTTGTAGCAATGAAACAGTAGAACGCGAGCAATTGAATTTTGTACAGCCCCTGGTTTAGCTTGTCAGCGCTGTAACTTTTGAATTTGGCAAAAGAAATGGCTAAATTTTTTACACAAACCTCTCAATATACATCCCTTGCATAGGCAAAATTTCAAAAAAATCGATGCACTATCAACAATTTTATAGCCGAAACATATATTGGGGCTAACCGTGATTTTAGCCCCTCAGACAACAATTAGTGAGCACCCCTTATTGTTTCGATTGTATTGTTGAAAGTACTTCACCAATAATCACCAAATTTGGCAGGGATAATATACACATAATCCACTACCTTCTGTGAAAATTTCATGAAAATTGGCAGAGATATTCAAAAGTTATGAATGGGCAAACATCGCACATGAAAAACATGAAACATTTTCACTAACACTATCCCCTATCAACACCAGTGTCTTTCAATCCAATCGATAAAAGTTGATGAAATATTGCAAGAAGGTGTCTCTATAAGTATCATAACTGCTCACGAAATTTCATAATTATCCTCACAGAGCTTTGAATTGTAGCGGAAAAGAACCATCTAGTATACGAATAAAAATTGGTGATGATTGTACAAAATCCTAAAAACCACGTCTGTTTGTTTCTCATCCACAGTTAAAAGTAATGCATCGATTTTAATGAAATTTTGCACAAATAATAAACATACATCAAAGAGTTCTCAGTTAATTTTTGATCAATTTTTATTGATTCAGTACAGAGTTACTGCCATACTTCTGTGTCCCGATTATTGCGGATACAGGCTTTAATGCTTTTTCTCTCCACTTTTCGTTTAAATCTATCCTAAATGACACGTTATCGAGCATACCATATTTAAAATGCCTTGAAACTAATTTAACTACTCTCGAGCAATCATTGTATGGAGCACCAATGCATTGACACACCATCGTTTTTACATCAGCCTCGGTTACACAGCTGGCAATATTAGTTATAAACAGAGACAATTCCTGCCTTGTATTCGGTTGCGCGATAGTTTCGTTTTTCAGCGTTCCGTTAATCAGCGTTGAAGACATGACAGGAGTGGAATGATGAACTGGCGAGTAGGATGAACTATCGGCTGGTGAGAAGGACGATAAAGTTTGCAGTATTCCCGCGACTTGTAATTTCAGATCTGCAATTTCGTTATGCACATATCGGTCTTCGGGAATAATTTCGGGGATAATTTCGGGGGCACTATCGGCTTCGGAAAAACATTCCTTCCACTTGCGAAACGGTGGTAAACATTTCTCACACATCCAAACAACTCCTCTTGTAAGGGATAGCAGTTGCACTTTGCTTATATCCACACACTTCAAATGAAACAAAGCCGCACAGGGACCGTCACAAGTGATGAAAGGTCGGCTCGATGTATCGATATGGTTCGAACATTTTCTGCAAAGTGATGCTGCTTCATGACTATTTTCCATTTTTCGCTTATGCTTAACGTATATCTGACAAACGTAAAACTTAGCAAAACACTTCTTCTAGTGTTCGCAAAAAAGTCTAATAATAGTATCAAACGGCAAAACGGATAAAATCGGCTTCAAAGCAGACCGCGAAATCGACAACGTTTAGAGCGAACGAACGAAAGACAAGTCAACCAATATTCACGTTGCCGTTCGAAGTGTGATCCCGAACGAAATTATGCTTCAAGTCAATATGCTTCGAACGTTGCGATTCGCAGTTCTTGGCCATTCCAATACAACCTTGGTTGTCCTTGTAGATTGTAACCGGACTTGAGTTCTTCAAATTCACATCACTGAGAATACCAGACGGCTTCCAATACTGCCGAGCTGAGGGCAATGTATTCGGCATCGTTTGAAAAAGTAGCTATAGTTGTTTGCTTCCTGCTTTACCAGCTGACAATATTGCCAAAGACTAAGAAAGCAAACTCACTGATTTACGATCATCGACGTCCGAAACCCAGTCCGCATCGACGTAACCCACTAACGGTATGGCAGATCGTACCTGCTTGTACTCCAAGCACCTCGCTTTTGTCCCTTTGATGAAGCGGACCACCCTCTTCAGACTTTGCCAATGTTGTGTTATTGGCTTCTGTTGGAACCAATGGCTGGAGAGACATCCGATCCGCCATAGGTAGTAACTCGGTTACCGCACTAGGCTTCGTGACTCCGAATCACAGAAACGACTGATACGACGGCGAATGGGAACATTGAAAAACGAGAAGAATGCAGCATGGGCGAGAATGCTGCAACACCGTACGAGAGCGAATGAGGCACGTTACAGACAGGCGCGGAACAGGCAGAACTCAGTCTTCCGGATGAAGAAGCGCCAGCAGGAAGAACGAGATCGCGAAGCGATGGAAGAGCTGTACCGCGCTAAGGACACACGAAAGTTCTACGAGAAGCTGAACCGCTCGCGCTGAGGCTTTGTTCCACAAGCCGACATGTGCCGAGATAATCACGGGAATATTCTCACGAGCGAGGTGGTCGAGAGGTGGTGACAGCATTACGAAGAGCACCTCAATGGCGACGTTGCAAGCACCAAAGGTGGCGTGGTAACAGATCTAGGAGAACGTGTGCAGGACGAAAGATTTCCAGCCCCTAACCTCCAAGAGATTGAGGAGAAGGGTAGCCGGTTGAAAAACAACAAAGCCGCTGGAGCAGATCAACTACCAAGCGAGTTACTAAACCACAGTGGAGAAGTACTGGTGAGAGCACTACACTGGGTCATTACCAAGATTCGGGAGGAAGAAGTATTACCGGAGGAATGCATGGAAGGCATCATGTGTCCCATATAAAAAGGGCGACAAGTTGGATTGCGGTAACTATCGCGCGATCACACTACTGAGCGCTGCCTTCAAGGCACTCTCTCAAGTTTTATGCCGTCGTCTATCACCTATTGCAAGGAAGTTCGTGGGGCAATATCAGGCTGGATTCATGGGTGAACGCGCTACAACGGACCAGATATTCGCCATCCGCCAGGTGTTGCAGAACAGCTAATTATGCACGAATACGGATTCCCGGATAAACTGAAAAGATTGACCAAGGCGACGATGGATCGAATGATGTGCGTAGTTTGAGTATCAGGGACACTCTCGAGTCCCTTCGAATCTCGCAGAGGGATACGGAAAGGTGATGATCTTTCGTGTTTGCTGTTCAACAGCGTTAGAGGGATTAATAAGGAGAGTGGGGATAAACACGAGTGGGACGATTTTCACGAAGTCCGTTCAGCTGCTTGGTTTCGCTGATGATATTGATATTATAGCTCGTAAATTTGACACGATGGTAGAAACGTACATCTGACTAAAGAGCAAAGCCAGGTGAATCTGATTAGTCATTAATGTGTCGAAGACAAAGTACATCATGGCAAAGGGCTCCAGGGAGGAATTACCGCGCCCGCCACCCCGAATTTATATCAACGGTGATGAAATCGAGGTGGTTGAAAAATTCGTGTACTTCGGCTCACTGGTGATCGCCAACAACGACACCAGCAAAGAAATTCAGAGACACATTGTGGCAGGAAATCGAGCTTACTTGGCACTCCGCAGAACTCTACGATTCAACAAGGTTCGCCGTCACACGAAGTTAACTATCTACAAAACGCTGATTAGACCGGTAGTCCTCTATGGGCACGAAGCATGGACCCTACGTGCAGAGGACCAACGCGCCTTTGGAATTTTCGAACGGAAGGTGTTGCGTATCATCTACGGCGGAGTTCGGATGGAAGATGGGACTTGAAGAAGGCGAATGAACCACGAGCTGCATCAACTTCTGAGAGAACCAACCATCGTCCACACCGCGAAAATCGGGAGGCTACCGTGGACGGGTCACGTTATCAGGATGTCGGATAGCAACCCGACTAAAATGGTTCTCGAGAGTCATCCGACCGGTACAAGAAGACGTGGTGCGCAGCGAGCTAGGTGGGTCGACCTAGTGGAGGACGATCTGCGGACCCTTCACAGAGTGCGGAACTGAAGACAAATAGCCATAGACGGAGTGGAATGGAGACGGCTACTATGTACAGCAGAGGCCACCCCGGTCTTAGCCTGATCGGTAAGGTAAGTAAGCGCTTCAGCTGGTTCTTCTTCAGGATCGGCAAAGGCGTCTTTATCCTCGGTTGTGCCATCAGCAGCCTCTTCGCCACCGAAATCGCTTGTAAAATCATCATGTTTGGTGGAACCGACTTCATCTTCAGAGAT
Organism: Aedes albopictus; assembly: GCF_035046485.1. Taxonomy (NCBI): domain Eukaryota; kingdom Metazoa; phylum Arthropoda; class Insecta; order Diptera; family Culicidae; genus Aedes; species Aedes albopictus. The sequence continues at coordinate 277,208,376 of NC_085138.1, forward strand.
TTCCCCCTCTTGCTCGAATGGGAAATTCACCACCAGTGGACTTTGTCGACAAGCTTTATCCGAGCATAGGAAAACGTAGCTTCATCAAATTTCACGTCACGAGCAATTTTTACCTTCTGCCCTTGTGCATCCTAAAGCCGATATCCATTTGGTACGTAGCCGATCATAACGATTTCAAGGCACTTTGAATCCAGCTTCTTGAGTTGTTGACTTGGGATCTATGCGAACCATCGGCATCCGAACACTCGCGGCTTGTCCAGATTTGGCTTGGAATTGTACCAGTTGGGGTCATACCGGCAGGTAACGCGGCTGTGGGGCTTCGGTTCAACAAGTACACGCACGCCAACGCTGCTTCGGATCACAACCTCCCGGTGACTCCGTTCTGCTGAGGCGTATAAGAACAATGCACTCAAGTTTTCACTTGGAGAACTTTTTCTGGGCGTTGGAACAGTATTCTCGCGCTTGGTCAACGGCAATTTTTGAAATCGGTAACCTAAATGTCGCCGAGAGTGTGGCTTCATACTCAAGATTTTTTCACGCCTGATTTCATCTTGAGCACGGTGTACAATCTTTAGAAGGTGATACATTCAGGAAATCTGACAGTTTTTGATGACGTAATTCAAATCGTTCATAGGCGTAACACAATGGAGCGATTCCAAGCAACAGCATCAAAATTAAGGAAAATTTTTAATTCATGATTTTCTATTGAACTGAAACTTTGCACAGTTTTTCAGTTCCATCTAAATCGCCATTTTTCGATATCAAATTTTTATTTAGAGCCACGACTAACTTTTCAAAAGGGTGTATGTGAAAATGGTTCAAAAAATATTCAAAAATATGCACAGCAAAAACGGATTGTTCGATTGTTATGAATTTTTCAGCAAAGTTAGATAGCTAAATGGTGATTTCTAAGAAAATATACACTGTGAATCTATTTTATCATTGAAAAACATCATTTTTGTCACAAAAACTCAAATATCTCAAAACCCTATCTTTTTACCAACTTGAATTTTTTAGGGAAAACGGTCCATTGTATTAGCAATCTACCATAAAAATTTGGTGATGGTAAACTAATAAACAAAAAAGTTATAACATTTCAAAAATTTCACAATTTTTACATTTAGTAAAAAAAAATTTTCTGTGTAAATTATTTCGGCCGGGAATCGCGATTTGATGCTGATTTTATTGTTCAGCAAAGTTAGATTACTAAATGGCGATTCCTAAGAAAATATACACTGTGAAAAAAATCTTTTTTAACATTAAAAAATATCATTTTTGTCACAAAAACTCAAATATCTCAAAACCCTATCTTTTTACCAACGTAATTTTTTAGAGAAAACGGTCCATTGTATTAGCAATCTACCATGAAAATAAACAAAAAAATTATGACAATTCAAACATTTCACAATTTTCACATTTAGTAATAATTTTTTTTGGTGTAAATTATTTCGGCCGGAAATTGAAGTTTGATGCTGATTTTATTGTTAATGGCCTTGCGTGAGTAAAACAAGTTGTTTTTATTATATATTATATATACATATAATATACTATGTACCGTAATGTTCCGATTTTATCACGCCCTCCGCGCATTAGTCGTTTATTCATTAATTTGCTGTTACATTTGAGGACAAGTGTTTTCCCTCTTCTTCAAGATGAATGTTGAAAGCGTGTTTTGCAACGTTAAAAATATTGAAATGGGTATAGATGTTGAAGAATATTACAGGGCATTTTTGAAAAGGGGCGTAATTAAATTGTTTAAACAGATGTCGCTGATGGCAATTTCTCAGTTGTTGTGGTTTTCGAACTTCCTGCGCCCTGCTTTACCGATGATATACAGATGGCTCGTTTGTCAAATTTTAGACGGCAGGACGTGCAAATGCGTAATTTTGTACACAATGTGGACATTTGGGCATAACCAGTCTCTTTCAGTTTATCTATGGTGCTTTCGGTGAGATTTCGTAACTCTTTTGAACATTTTTTTTCATCAAACGGTCTACAAGAGAGCGTTGAGTTGAAGACCTTTGAGAAAGCGACTGTTCATCTTGTTCGTTAGATTATAATAAACAAAATCACTTATTAATTTTAACTTACTTGTTTGGTGTTGGTGGCTGAAGAAAAAAAAATACTATACAATTTTTAATATTCATAGCGGTAGTATTTTTTTTTTTTTCGTGAGCATTGTCAGGTATGTATACAGACAAACAAACGTAACACTGGCGAAATTTTCATTGACCACGCCTTCAACGATCATTTTGAATCTTGGTTGTGGCTTTCATAACAAGAAGAGCGCCCATCGTTTTTCTTTGCGTTTGACGTTTCACACTAGCGCCTTCTGATGACGATATTGCACAACGCAGTGTTTCGTGAAACATTTCCACCAGGTGGTGATAGTGTGAACTGGGCGATGAATTTTCACTAAAATTGTTCTAGGCGTTTCGTCTGTTTGTCTGTGGTATGTACCTCTTATGCATTTGTTGTTGTTGAAGTTACTCGCATTCTTCCGATCATAAAGTCTGTTCTCTACACACTTAATTTTGATTACCGAGTTCGGTAATTTTTTGACGAGATTAAAACTGCTGAGCACCGAACTCGTTCAGCAAAAATGCATTGTTTACCTTTTCCATACGATTTTGACAGTTGTTTTACTGAGCCTCAGTAAAATCGATTACCGAAACTACCGAGATCGTACCGCTGTTATAATCTCGTCAAAAAAGTACCGAACAGGCAATTCAGAAATAAGTGTGTAAGAGGGATTTTTTTTTGCGGATAAACTAGACGTATACGCGTATAAAAAACTTTTATTATACAGCTTTTGTCTTAAAAATAAATTCAATTCCATTTTTCTTATAATCAACAGCTTTTCAACACTATCAAGGGATTTTTTCACCAGTCACGTACATTAAAAAGTATGACAATCTCAATATTTTTGATCACAACACTGGATCGCGTCTAAGTTTCAAATAGATACTATAGTAATTACGAATAATCAAACTAAAGTATCATGAAAACAACTTGTTTAATTCAGGCGGTAGCCTTTACAATAAAATCAGCATCAAAATATAATTCTCGAAATAATTTACACAGAAAAAAAAATTTTTTTTGTTACTAAATGTAAAAATTGTGAAATGTTTGAAATGTCATAACTTTTTTGTTTATCAGTTTACCATCACCAAAATTTTATGGTAGATAGCTGATATAATGGGCCATTTCCCCTAAAAAATTGACGTTGGTAAAAAGATAGGGTTTTGAGATATTTGAGTTTTTGTGACAAATATCATATTTTTTCAAAGTAGAAAAAGAAATTTTTTACAGTATATATTTTCTAAGGAATCATCATTTAGTTATCTAACTTTGCTGAAAAATTTATAACAATCGAACAATCCGTTTTTGCTGTACAGCTTTTAGAATATTTTAGAACTATTTTCGCATACACCCTTTTGAAAAGTTAGTCGTGAGTGAATATGAAGGTTTAATATCAAAAAATGGCGATTTATATGAAATTGAAAAACTGTGCAAAGTTTCAGATATTTTTGAAATGGTCGCTCAGGATCGACTGACATGACTCCGTGGAATTCCTCAATGATAGTCACCACAACAATTTGATCAACGTTAAAGGACGATAAGAACGACGTCACATGTTTACATTCAAAATTGATGTTTACATAGCTTACTAGTCTGCCTTGTGATCTTTATGAAAGGGAACTTGAGCAGGTGGATTATCGCAAAATGGGTGTAGTCGTCAACAGATTTGTCGGCACTGAGCGCATGAAAATTCTGCTGTTTGGATTTACACCATTAATAGTTATTTATGTAACGAGTTGCAAAAAGTTGATTTTTTCAGCACGAGTCGTACATTTATCCAACGAGGCTTGCAGAGTTGGATAAATACGAAGAGTGCTGAAAAAATCGAGTTTTGCAATGAGTTCCATACAAAATTTTATGCAATGATTTTTTCATAATGCAACTCATTTGAGTTGCAAAATGTTCATAATGCAACTCAAATGAGTTGCATTATGAACATTATACAACTATTTTTCATTATGCAACTCATTTCAGTTGCATAATGAACCAGTTCGGAAAAATTGACCATTATGATACCAAAATGAGTTAGATAAAATATAAATTATGATGCTGAATTGCATAAAATCAATATAAATTTCCAATCTTTCCATTTCAACTGATAGAAGAATGTTGAAATATCCTAAATGTCATTCCGAACTGTCAAAAAAGCTCACCGCAGAGCCACACGGAGCGTTCAAAGTGAAATTCACTGGAGTGTTTCACCCTTATGAAAATCAGGGGTGTTAGTTGCCTGTTAACTGGGAACAAATCTTGCCTAACCTCTATCATGTTTTAGTGTTTTTTTTTTTTTGTATTTATGTGTATTTTAACTTATGCTAATTCTACACTTAGATGTTTTAGTGGTTCTTCAGCCACTTAATCTAATTTACAGCTCTTTTGTCCACTAGGGTATTGCATGAGCGATTCCAATTGGCAGCTGCACTTACTCTTTGTACAGCGCCTAAATGTATAATCAGCTGTCTTTCATCCAAACCAGTTGATTTTGTTAGTTAAGTTAGCGCTTACTATAAACTCATCACAAACAAAAAATGAACTAAAATTAACTAAAGCCTGAAAAACGCGGTGGGCGTTAAGTGGGTGGCAGCGTCTGATAGAATATCCGACTGTTTATCGAACTGGTTGCCTTTGGGCTGCTGTCAATTTTCTACCCTGTCCATGGTAGAATGATGAGCACAAGGATGTTGATGTTTGGCTCTTGTTCCTTTTCCAGTCCGATTGGGGGTCCATTAGGGTGCCTGTACCAATTATGGCACTACCTAAGGAAAACTATTTGTACAAATATAACGAGAAGACCAACGAATGTCACCAATATGTTAAAAGATAATTTAGTTTCCATACTTTACAGGAAAAATATAAAAACAGAGCCAAAACTACTTTTAGTATTTATTACAGCGTGTGCCAATGATAGGAACCCTGTACCAGTTATGGCTACATTTTGTAACTTCGGTTCCTTTTCGCACTATTTGCATGCATTTCTTATGGGATTAGCCATAATTGGCACACTATGGCGAAAAAGGGTGCAAGGAAGCCTAAATTTTAAGGAAAATGATTTATTTCAACCATAGTTTGAGCAAAATGTGGACTTTAAATGAGTGCAACCATCTTTTGTGAACGTGATCTGTTGTTCACATTTTTTTATTGTTGATATACATCGTTAAAAGGTGAAAATCAAATACCCAAGCAACACACATGTTATATAATAGTTACGACAGCGCAAGTTTTGGTTGTATAGAAGTTTATTTTACGTTATTTCAACACAATGTTAGAATTACGTCAAATAAACTTATATACAACCAAAACTTGCGCTGTCGTAACTTTATTATAACATGTGTGTTGCTTGGGTATGGCGAATAATTGGTACTATAGCCATAATTGGTACACTTACCCTATAAGTTGCCGTTAGCAGATATCTAAGTTTCCGGGTCCTATAGAGCATATGCTCAGAAGGGGGTCAGGTGTCAGCCGCTCTCAGGGGGAAGAACAACTGACGAAAGTGCTGGGGCTGGGGCTAGGATCGAACCCATGACCGTCCACGTATGGAGTGAAGGTGTAACCACTATGCCACAGGCCCCGGCAACAAGTTTTCCGTTTATTAAATTTAATAGTTTTTACTAGTTTATTCCAATCAATTGAAAAATGTGGATTCCATCCGTCCGGTCTATAATGCATAAGAGTTTTGGATCTACGTTGATTTTCTTCTAGTGCACACTGAAAGATGGCTAAGAAAAAGTAAGAACCTTGCTTCCTTTTTTAAAGGGTGTGAAGTTCCTAAAGAGTATGCTTCTAATAATATTTTACTCAATCGCATTTAAGCTAGCCCTAAACGGTGTAGTGAACGGTGTGTAGTGACTGGGCTCATCCCACGTACTGCTAAGTGCTGCCGACTGAGCCAAACTGGAAACAGAAACTAGAAATTTAACTCCATTAAAAGCGGAATCGAGTCTATTAAGTGGCGGAAAACGGAAAAGTTTCTTCCCGGGCGTTGGAAATGTGAGCCTTGGCGATGTTTGTGAGTGCTTTCGGAGGAGGTATAGCTAGTGCCGCCGCCGCTGTGCTTTGAATTGGTCTGAAGACTGCGACTGCGACACCGATGACAATCATAATCAACGGTAATAGAGGCAGTAGCAATGGAGGATGAGACGGCGATGATGGGGGCATGGTGCAATGGAGGCTATGACAAGGCGAAAAGTTTGCATTATGAACCGGATTCATGCTCTAATAGTCACAGTCACTGAGTTTCGGTAGAGTGCTAGTAGCTTGACGATTAGTTTGGGCTATTGTTGGCCATATTGCCGGTACATACAGATTTGAAGGTGTTGTGAAGAAGAAGAATGAGAAGAGATTTTACCGACCGGTTTGTAACGTAAATCTGTGGCCGGCTTAGTGTTCCTGAGACACTTTCACAGTTTTTAATTGATGGGCTTCCATGGCCTGATATCTGCATGAATTAATGTATTGTTTAGTATGCTCAATGATTCAGTTTACCCAGGACAGTTCGGAAAATTCCAAAAATCCAAAATGTCTGTACCGTCATTTCGGGCGAAATTTAGCGACATAACCCAAGTAACGTTTTTGTAGCCAATTAGCCTAGTAGAGGTTTTGAGAACCGTATTAAAACCTAATACCATTTAATTTGATTTTATGATGGTTCTAAGAACCTCTTCTTATTCAGCATGACCATGCTGAGGGTGACGGGTTCGATTCCCGGTCGGTCCAGGATCTTTTCGTAAAGGAAATTTCCTTGACTTCCTTGGGCATAGAGTATCTTCGTGCCTGCCACACGATATACACATGAAAATGGTCATTGGCAGAGGATGCTCTCAGTTAATAACTGTGGAAGTGCTCATGGAACACTAAGCTGAGAAGCAGGCTTTGTCCCAGGAGGACGTTACGCCAAGAAGAAGAAGAAGGAGAAACCTCTTCTAGTCTGTTTAACTAAAAAATGTTACTTGGGTAAGAAAGATTGTTATGTACTCAAAACTTACTTACTTTCAGTTCTGGGCACCCATGGTGGTGCAGAGGGCCAAATCGAAAAATTTCCATCCTGGGCGATTGTCAGCCATTGCCTTGACCTGTGGCCAGGTCAAAACTCTGTCGACTTGCTTGATTTAGTTATTGAGGCTGCGTCGTCATGAGCCTCTGGGTCTGCCTCTGCTGCGATGTCCTGCTGGGTTCCAGTCTAACGCTTGTAGAGTGTGGCCAACCCACTTCCACTTTCCACTTTGACATCGACGATGGAGCTCCACGTTGGAGATCCAATTGTGAGGCCACCATGCACGAATTATATACCGCTGGCATCTGTTGATGAAGACCTGCAGCCGTTGAGTGTTCTTCGCTGATACACAGCAGGTTTCACTGGCGTACAGCAGCACAGATTTCACATTCGAGTTAAAAATTCGGATTTTGGTGCGTCGACTGATCTGGAAGTTTTCCCATATAGGGTGACAAAGGGTATTATCGGCAGGTTTGTTCTCTTCGTCAAGGGGGGTTTTTGTGGGCCAAATTGCCTGAAATTTGTGCGTATAACTCAGCTTAGTTGGGAAGGATTTGAGGCCAACTTTGAGATCAACAGGCTTCAAAAAAACCCCCATGACGAGGAGAACAAAACTGCCGAAAATACGTAAGTTCCCCTATTTCTTAAACTCGCAAAAGCAGCCCCCGTCTTCTTGATCCGTGCACCTATGTCGATCTAGGTGCCGCCATTTGGCTACCAAGATATTGGAAGCTTTCAACATTCTCCACTGATTGCCCAGCTACCATAAAACTGGAAGGGTTGACCGTGTTTACATCCAACGATTTGGTCTTGTTGTCGTTGATGATAAGACCTGCCGCTGAGGAGCAATTTGGCAAGATCGTCGAGCTTGCTCTGCATATCAGAGCGCCGTTGAGCTAAAAGAGCAACGTCATCAGCCAATTCGAAGTCATTTAGGTGCTCATGGTAATGGGTTGCCACAGCAATTCACGATTTGGTTCACGGTCAATCGCACCAACCAGGATTTCGTCGATTGCGATGAGGAACAGTAGCGGTGATAATATACATCCTTGCCTAACTCCAGCAACGACCTGGATGGGACCGTACAAAACATCGTTGTGCAGTACTCTGCACGAAAATGCTCTCTACTGTGCTTCAATGAGGCCGATGATTTTCTCAGGGACACCCTTGCGCCTGAGGGCTTCCCACATGTTTCCGTGATTGAGACGGTCGAAAGCTTTTTCGTAATCAATGAACACCAGGTAGAGATACTCTTGGATTTCATTGATTTGCTCCAGGATGATACGGAGCGTGACAATATGGTCCACACAGGATCGATATAGGGAAGTGGAACCATCTCGGCAGGGATCATATTTTGAACACTGTTCTGCTATAACTCAGCCTTAGCAAATTACACAATTTCAGATAAGCATAGTATCTAGCCGTGTACACAATTTCAAGTCAATTGGTTTGGAATTGACTGAGTTATTATAGCAAAAAGTGCTCAAAATACCGACCACTGCCCAAGTGGCTCGCTACCCTAATAAGCCAAATATCTTCCGAAAATCGTCTAAACTGGATGACAGAGAACTACAAGAGACTGAATTGTATTTACCATGAAAAGAATTATTTGTTTTTTTTACATCCTTTTCATCCAGAAAAAGCCGCACATTCCATAGTCTCTATTGACTCTCATCCTGCTTTCACCTTTCACTTTAATTATTTGTCATGATTATTATCGCAACTCTTTACACTGATGAAGTGCTCCCCCCATTGAACCGGAGCACCGACGCTTTTTCCTCTTTTCATTCCACACACTTGAATCATCCGATCCATTTATAGCGAAAAAGTCTCGTTCCATTCACTGGTGCCCTTTTTTCCCTATCACCACTTCCGTTCACCTCTTTATTTCCTTTTAATTTTCAGTTTAATTCATTTTAAATTACTTGAGGCAAGGATGCCACCACATAGTCGGTGCTTTCGCAATTGAAGCTCGGTGACGACAAAATGGCAACGAACCGGGAACCGGGAAAGATCATCCTGACGGCGGCGGTGCCGCGTTAGAGAGAAAAAAAAATCGTTTAACCTGCCTTCCTCTTATCCAACATCGTTATCACTCAATCCGTCAAAGAACGGCTTTTTTTCGCTGCGGTATGCCACCACTAGAATAACCCGTTATGATGAAGGAATAGGTATACCTACCTCTCTGATTCAGACGAATGATGACTCGTTTTATAGCGGCAGGTGCTTCGTTTGGAACGGAAGATACCTTGAGGCAGTGCTCTACGAATTATCACTTCTTGGGAGTGCTTTTGCAGTATTCATACGTCACAGCACGGATTGTATTGTTAACAAATTATTATGGAAACTACGATTTATGAAATGCTATCAGTAGCGTTGAATTTATTTTCAGTTGATCAGTACAACATAATAAATTTTATCAGAAGCGCATACGTATGAATGGCTAGGGGGGTTTCAATAAAAACCCAACCACTAACGGAGCCTGTGGAGCACCAGGGCGCCCTCCACAGAATTTTGCCCTTACTGCGCTAACCGGAGTAATACAGCGCTGTGTTTCTCCTAGACCATAGTTTCCCAAACTGTGGGTCGCGACCCCCCTGGGGGGTCGCAGGCCTCCAACCGGGGGGTCGCGAAAGATAGTTTGGATTTGCAATTTCAGCCTATGCTTCTGAGTATCTCACCTAATCTGGATTGTTTTTAATACTTAAATAGTGAGCTAGGTCAGAATAAACAAATTTATCGTATTTCTTGTTCCTTTATTCTTTTTGTTTGAAAATTATAGGCTAATTTAAAATGTGATTTAAAAATCTATATAAATTTCATCAAGTGGTAGGTAGGTTCTCATTTAATTTTCAGTGTTCGAAAAGATTTGTCTCATCTTCTTGAGATTGCCGGAAATATAAAATAAACTTATAATTGTAAGATCCAGCCCTCAAAAAAGAATTCCTGTTCAGCAAAACTCTATTTAAGAATGTTCGTTTGTTTCTCACTAACCACAAATTCATAGATACATCGGTTATCATAGTTAAAAATTGCACTTTTAAGTTGCTCTGCTAAAGTGGCTCGCCAAGCTATTACTCAGCTATTTTTGTGATGAGTTCCAATCTAATATTATCGAATATTTAAATGCATACAATATAATCTTCATTAACAGAAATAAACGTTAATATGATGAATTATAAATCAAAACAAAGCATTTAATGATATCATAATGCAACCTTCTAGCTATTTTGCTTAGAACATTTGAATATTAAGGTAAACAAAAGGATAACAATTATTTCTAGTGTTGAATTGTAGAAAAATGTATACATGTTTTTCGGAAGTTTTCACTGGGGGGTCGCGAAATGACCGCCCAATGACCAAGGGGGTCGCTAACCCGAAAAGTTTGGGAACCTATGTCCTAGACAATCAGCTGCCCTTCTTTAATCTCATGCTTGAGGCTAAATAAGGACGGGGTTATGAAGATGTTGTTAATTAATTTGAATTTTCATTTATATGGTTTCGCATTATGTGATTTACACAGTGTATTCTGTGTATCCTCGCCTTTCGCGTTTTCCAATCGATACCGATCTGGTTTTATTGCTGCTGTTCTTTGTTGTGCTGTGATTGCGAAGAGTTTAATCTTGCATAGTTTGGGTAGTGGCTGCGGTTAGGATAGCTCAGAACTGCAGCATAAAAGAACAGCAACGATCGATCTATGTAGACTTACGCAAAATGGTACAGCTCAAGTGGCCTTGGTCCAAGAATTTTACTTTCGTAAGGGGAATTTCTATCTAATAAACCTTGTGAACCCGGTGTTTTCTACTTTCAGTAAACATGAAATGGCAAACTCGCGTGTCATGCCTCGAGCCTGTGTGCTTGTCATCAACGCAGTCGTTGCTACACTCATCTCTGAACTAACCATGCTGTTATTCGGTGTATTTACCGCATAATGAACCATCCCCTACGGATGCTTTCAAGAAAGTCATCGTAAACTGCACTTCAAAGGACCTTCCGCTAATTGATGTCTAAAATGATTAGCACCATATAATCTGGGGCAGCTCAAACTTTAGCTTGAGAGGCTCCAGTTTGAGGGAAAATTTAAGTAGTACAGATATTAGATTACTGAACATATTCTTCCTCTGTTAGACATAGCGCTTTGCTCTAGCAGAATTAGTCACGAGCTGACCAATTGGCATGTATCAGATGAAGAATCTTTATCTGACCATCGCTGCATCTTTTTTGACCATGTGAATGTTACTGCGCAAACTTTGCGTTTCAGAAACCCCCGGTCAACCAACTGGGATCTTTTTACTGATTTGGTAGCGGCCAAATTTCATGTATACTCACCATCCATTGAAACTCCAAGTGATTTAGATGATGCCGTTGATACTACAACGACCTTCATCATGGAAGCTTTTGAGAAGCTTGTCCTCTGCGGTTTGTAAAGAACACAAGAGGAACCCCTTGGTGGAACTCTGATCTGGCGAAGCTCAATAAACATTGTAGAAAGAGTTGGAACAGACGACGTTCGGCTGGATCGGAGGTATTCAGGTCAGCTCGCAAGACCTACACCAAAAAGCTCTTTGGCCTGCTGAACGATCCGGTTGGAAAAACCTTTGTACAAATGTTTCCAGTTTGAGTGAAGTCAGTCGGTTAAACAAAATCCTTGCGAAATCTATAAGGATTTTCGAGTGAACGAACTTCGTTTGCCAAATGGCGACTTCACTTACTCTCTGATGAGAAAGTTCTGGAATGCTAATTCAGCACACACTTCCCCGGATGCATGGATATCACATCTTCGGATGAACCATGATATCTTTTCTTGTAGTTATGATTCTCTGGCTTCGGCGCGGAGTATTGTAACTATAGAATCGATTAAGTGGGAACTAAATAGCTTCGCCCCTTTCAAATCTCCTAGGGAAAATAGGTTTTATTCTATTTTGCTTTGTTTGTAATTTTGATACAGGGTATATTCCCAAATCTTGGCGGGATATTACTGTAAAGTTTATTCCGAAAGTAGGTCGTGCGTCGTATGAAGAAGCAATGAGTTTCAGACCTGTCAGTTTGGCCTCTTTTCTTCTGAAATGCTTCGAACGCATTGTCGATCATCACATCCGTGATGTTCATCTGGCCAACGTGCCTATTCATATGAACCAACATGCTTACTCATCTGATAAGTTCACTGTGACTCTTTTACACAAGGTTGTTTACGATGTCTATAAAGCATTCACTCAAACAAGCAATCATGTTTGGGTATTTTCTTAGATATCGAGGGTACCTTTGACAACGTGCCTTTCGATGCAATATTGGAAACCGCTCGGATCCATGGTATACCTCCAATGATTTCCAATTGGATTCATCAAATGCTCAAAAACCAACATCTCTTCTCGATATTTCATCTAGCAGCGATTAGGAAATTGCTTGCTTGTGGATGCCCCCAAGACGAAGTTTTGTCGCCGCTTTTGTGAAATCCCGTAGCAGATACGCTATTGAGGCAACTCCATAATAGCAGCTTTCCTACTTATGGTTTTACCAACGACTACCTAATATTGTTAGTTGGTATTCATACCCATTAAGCATCTTTTGTTCTTTTGTTCTTTTCACGGAAAGACAAAACCGTAATGGCGTTCGACCTTTGCGTCTCTTTGATTCTCATATCGATGTGACTGAGCAGGTACATAAAGTACGTTGGAATTATTCTTGATTCCAAGCTTTCCTGGACATCTCACATTGAGTTCAGAATCAAGTATATCAAATGGATTTATGCGACTGTTTTTCGGCCAATATTGGCCTATTGATGTCTTATTTGGTGGCAAAAGGGCGAAATGATAACGATCCTATCAAAATTAGGCCATCTCCAAAGGATGTGCTTAATGGCGATGTCTTGGGCGTTCTCTTCACCTTCCACGGCAGCGCTCGAAGTCCTCTTTGACGTTGGCCCACTACACATTCATCTCGAACAAGAAGCACTTTCTTACACTAACCGGCTACACTCGGTAACCGAAACTTCTGTGAACCGCACATCAACACACACGTTGTGTCCACTTTTGTTGAATAAGGACAAAATTGTTTTTGTTCTAAGTGGATATCTGGAAAGAAGTATTTCAGACGACATCGTATGATGTCGTCACTGCACTGATGTCTCCCTTCTCGGAGGTCGAGCAGGTGCTGCTGTTTTTTTTTTTTTTTATAATTTTTATTAGTATCTCAATCATTTTTTTTACATTCTTCAACTTAATCTAGGTGTTCTGTGTATTATAACACACTATCATCCTAATATGGTAAAATAAATTTAAACTTTTATCAATACTAATTAATAACATATTACATTTCATTTGCTGTAGCAGTTAAGATTTTTTGCAGGCTTTATTTTTCACCTGCGTGTCAGAAATACATTTTATCAACTTATACTAACCCTAACCTAACTTAAACTAATTATACAAAGAACTAATCGTAGCAATAGAAGACTGCAACGATTTTTGACGAAAGTTGGCAATGATTTTAGTTGACATCTGTTCCAATGTCCAAATTATAAATTTAAATAAAAAGAAAATCGCGTTAAGTACTGTTCCTTTGAATTCCACTAAGAATTTGCATCCTTTGACAGATACGTATTTCGACCTCAACTGTAAGGTCGTCTTCAGTGTACTTGAGTCGAGTCAAGTACAAGACACTGAAGGCGACCTTACAGTTGAGGTCGAAATACGTATCTGTCAAAGGATGCAAATTCTTAGTGGAATAGTGGAATTCAAAGGAAGCGATTTTCTTTTTATTTACAGATATTCTCCTAACAAGCCCAGGTTAATCATCATTATAAATTTGATGCAACTCATTAGTGCTATACCATGGAGGCAACTTCAGAATCATTTTCAAAATTTTATTTTGAATCCTCTGAATTTGCTTCTTTCTGGTGTTGCAACAGCTTGACCATATTGGGATAGCGTACAACATGGCCGGTCTGAAAATTTGTTTATAAATAAAAAAAAAATGTTTTTGCGACAAAGTTTTGATTTTCTATTAATAAGTGGGTATAAACACTTAATGTATTTATTGCACTTTGTTTGAATACTTTCTATGTGGTTTTTAAAAGTTAGGTTTTTATCTAGTAAGAGCCCTAGATACTTAACTTCTTCCGACCAATTTATTGAAGTTCCCCTCATAGTGACAACATGTCTACTTGAGGGTTTCAAATAAAGAGCTCTTGGCTTATGTGGGAATATGATAAGTTGAGTTTTGGAAGCATTTGGAGAAATCTTCCATTTTTGCAAATAAGAAGAAAAAATATCTAAACTTTTTTACAATCTACTACAAATGACAACGCAAACTTCGCCCCTTGGCTGAGATACCTGTGTCATCTGCAAATAACGATTTTTGACATCCCTGTGGCAAATCAGGTAAGTCGGAGGTAAAAATATTGTACAAGATTGGTCCCAGTATGCTGCCTTGTGGATCACCAGCTCTTACATATAATCTATCTGACTTGGAATTTTGATAGTTTACCTGAAGTGTTCGATCCGATAAATAGTATTGAATAACTTTATTAATATATAGTGGAAAATTAAAATGTTTCAATTTTACGATCAAGCCTTCGTGCCAAACACTATCGAATGCTTTTTCTATGTCAAGAAGTGCTACACCAGTGGAGTAACCTTCAGATTTATTGGAACGAATGAAATTCGTTACCCGTAAAAGTTGATGAGTAGTCGAATGTCCATGGCGGAATCCGAACTGCTCATTGGCAGAAATAGAATTTTCATCAATATGAATCATCATTCTATTTAAAATAAGCTTTTCAAAAAGTTTACTGATAGATGACTGTAAGCTAATTGGACGATAACTGGAAGCTTCGGCAGGATTTTTGTCAGGCTTCAAAATTGGAACAGCTTTAGCATTTTTTCATTTTTCAGGAAAATATGCTAACTGAAAACATTTGTTAAATATATTAACCAAAAATGATAAGCAACTTTCTGGAAGTTTTTTGATGAGAATATAGAAAACTCCGTCATCACCCGGAGCTTTCATATTCTTAAACTTCTTTATAATAGATCTCACTTCGTCCAAATCAGAGCTCAATGAATTATCGAAAATGTTCTCATGATTGAGAATGTTTTCGAATTCGCGGGCAACCTGATGATCTATTGGACTAGTGAGACCTATACTGAAATTATGCGCACTTTCAAACTGTTTGGCAAGTTTTTGTGCTTTTTCAGAATTAGTTCATAATATTTTGTTATCCTCTTTCAGCGCAGAAATAGGTTTCTGAGGCTTTTTCAAATTTTTTGTCAATTTCCAAAACGGCTTAGAGCTGGGATTTAATTGAGAAACTTTATTTGCAAAATTTTTGTTCCTCAATTCGGTGAAACGTTTTTTTAATTTCCTTCTGAAGATCCTGCCAGATTACTTTCAAAGCAGGATCTCGAGTTCGTTGGAATTGTCTTCTTCTTACGTTTTTTAGACGGATCAGAAGTTTCAGATCGTCGTCAATAATAACTGAGTCGAATTTGACTTCTCACTTTGGTATTGATGCGCTTCTAGCTTCGACTATAGTACTAGTCAAAGTTTCGAGGGCATTGTCAATATCAAAATGTGTTTCCAATGAAACATTAACATCTAAATGGCTATCGATGTATGTTTTATATGTATCCCAGTCAGCTCTGTGATAATTGAAAGTAGAGCTTGTGGGATTAAAAATCGCTTAATGGGAAATTTGAAATGTTACAGGCAATGATGCAAATGATCACCTCACTAGTGCTCATCACAACTCATCAACTGTATATTTATCGCGTGCGATTGAACTGTGCACTGATCAGCGATGATCAGCAGCAAAGAGGTGGCAAAACGAACATGATGTAAATCACAAACGATTTTGCACACATCTGACTGTGCCGTCACACGCTCACCCGAACAGCCGAACCATACCGAATAGGTTGGTTTGCGAAGCTACACACCAAATTTTTTTCGCTGAAAATCAGCAAACTTTTGCTGATTTTTGCCGAGCTGAAATTTCAGCAATCCGTTCAGTAAAAAAAATTGCTGAAATTTTCAGCAATGTCGAATGTCACCGTGAATGATAGCGGTTTACTGAAAAATCAGCAAATTCTTGAAGATTGCTGAAAACTCAGTACATTCGACCGACGTGGGGTTCACCAGCTCTTTGCTGAAGCATTTCAGCAAATTGAATCAAAATATTGAAAATGTTGGTTTGAATTCTTTTAAAAACAAATTATTCGAAAGAAAGTCATCGATTCACCTTTTTTATTCAACTTAAATGTAATATTAATCCACGTACACTATAAAACAATTTGTTTATCGTTTTAAGCCTATTATGGGTCCGGACACAAAACAGTTGGAAACCTTTCTTGGAAACGTAGGATCGCAGGAAAAACATCCAAGAGGGGCTTTGGCCGCATCGTTTGATTTCCGGACGACTAAACGGGGTTTCCATCCGTGTGATCGTATCCAAGATAGTATCTATTGTGGGATGAATTGATTGGCTTTTTAGTTCAGAAACACTTATATTACTTCTAATTTGGATACCTACCTTGCCTGTATATATGATCCATGGGATGCCAAATCAAAATCTATTGAAGTTTTTACCAAATTCTGTTGAATACGCGGCAAATAATATGAAAAAGTTATGTACCTTTTGGCACGATGTGGTACGCACAAAGTAAAAATTTGTTTTGTTTTTGACAGGTACCCGACGTGGTTGAGGATGGAAAAAATTACTGAAATTTCAGAGAACCCGACGAGTTTGCTGGTTTTCAGCAAACAAATACAAACTACTGATTTTTCAGTAAGATCTGCGTTTGCTGATTTCTATTCAGCAAATCGTTTTGCTGAAATCTCAAACCAATTTTTGGTGTGTACGGCACGAACGCTCGACACGCACACAGAAGCAACATTCGCATGTACCGATACCATACTAATAAAGCTTCCAGCCAACGATGCTTCGCGATAAGCCGTCGAAAAGCATCGAAAGCGATGAAAGGGATGCTTGGCTAGAACGCAACGGCTCAACGGCGAAAAGGAAGAGTCAACTATGCTGATCAGTGTTGAGTCCGTTCGTGTGCTACTCGTATGGGAGGTTGATTGAATAAAGCGAGGATGGGTGAAAACGTATTCGTTGTCGAAAGCAAATCGCATCATTTCGCGAATGTTTTCATCAAATAGCAAGCTTGGTTACAGGAAGATGGTCAGAATCAAAGTCAGCATGAGTAACCAATTGGCTACAATGCTGACTTGACCCGAGCAGAGGAGAATATCAAATTGATAACTACAAAATCACATAGCCTGTTATTATATCTTGTTGTGTTATTATTGAGTTACCAAGGAATTACTTTGCAATAACATGTTTTGTTGGACAATCTTATTTTGTTATGATTAAGCTATTGATGTACATCCATTAAATGACATTTCAATAATATGTTTTGTTATAGAAAAGGTTTGGTTATAATTGTGCTATTGATAGTGTACATACAATTTATCATAAATAGCACAACAATAACAAATTTCGAAATAAAGACTAAGGACTGTATCAAAACGGGTTCGACTCCCGGTCGGTTCAGGATCTTTTCGTAAAGGAAATTTCCTTGACTTCCTTGGGCATAGAGTATCTTCGTGCCTGCCACACGATATACGCATGCAAAATGGTCATTGGCAGAGGAAGCTCTCAGTTAATAACTGTGGAAGTGCTCATAGAACACTAAGCTGAGAAGCAGGCTTTGTCCCAGTGAGGACGTTACGCCAAGAAGAGGAGAGGAGGACTGTATCAAAAAAGTAATAAGCAACATTCACAACAGCATTGAAAATTATTGTGTCGTTATATTAGTATTTTTTTTATTGGAAATACTGCGTAAATCATGTTATCAGTTTGATGCCATAACTATTTTTGCTTTTGGTAATAACTTTTGAATATCAAAATTTGTTATTGAAATATTCTAGTTATTAAATTGTTATTGAAACTAACAAAACATGTTATTGAATTGGTATACCAGGAACATTTTTTTGTTATGAAATTTGTTATTTTGCCGCTTATGACAGACAAGTTTATAACATAATATGTTATACTCATAACATTAAAATAACTGATTTTATTACTCAGTTATTTTGCCGAAAAAACATATTTTATTATGCTGTTGTTATTTTCTTCTGCTCGGGGAGTCAGTTAAGACCAAATCAATTGTTGAGGGATTTCTAGCAGAAGAAAAACAAGTGGGGCTATCGGGATATTGAATAGAAAAATATCCTGAAGAACGCTCATCAAATAAAATCCTACTGTTTGAATTGGACTGAAGATTATTCCACGAACGGTGTTTCGCATTAAAATCACCAATTATGAAAAATTTGGTCCTGTTGCGAGTTAATTTTCGCAAATCAGATTTAAGAAAATCAACTTGCTGGCCAGTGCATTGAAAAGGCAAGTAGGTCGCAATGAAAGTATGTTTACCAAAGTTTGTTTCAACAGAAACACCCAAAATTTCAAAAACTTTGGTTTCGAATGATGAAAAAATCTGGTGTTGATGCGCCTGTCAACGATGATAGCAACTCCACCACATGCTCCATCTAGGCGATCATTTCTATAAATAAAATAGTTTGGGTTTCGTTTGATTGAAGACCCAGATTTTAGATAAGTTTCAGTAATAACTGCAATATGCACATTATTGACTGTTAAAAAAATGGAATAGCTCATCCTTTTTGCCATTTAGAGAACGAGCATTCCAATTTAAAATGTTCAAAAATTTATTTAGATTCATTACCAAAACGTGATCCAATTACAATTTTATTTGTAAATTTAACTCCAACTTGTCATCACTAGATTTGTCATCACTAGAGAGACCTTTTAATACGACTTTGAACAAGCGTGCAGACCTGTCGTCGTATGTGAAAAATTTGTGCTTCTTCTCAGTAAGGTACTTGAGAAGAAGATCCCGATCTTTCAGGGTTTCCGGCAATACGCGGCAGTCTCCTTTCCTGGCAATTTGGAAGGAAACCTTGATTCCCCTTATGGAGTTCAAGATCTCCTGCCTAAAACCAGCAAATTCACAGACGCTGACCACGATTGGCGGCACCCGTTGTTTTTTAGCAGAAATTGAAGCACCTGGGCTAGAGGCAAAGAACAGCTATGGCAGATTATGCACGAATACGGATTCCCGGATAAACTGATACGGTTGATCAAGGCGACGATGGATCGAGTGATGTGCGTAGTTTGAGTATCAGGGACCAAGGATGGGAACACTCACTTGCAAAGAGTTACACTCACTTGCTATTTTCTCAGCTCAGAAGCGTGCAATCAAGAAACGATGTATGGACGACTTTTGTATTGTGGTTTTGTCTAAAACTTTTCCGAATAGAGTAGGGGTCGTACCGGCATACCGAAGTCGTGAGGGAGCTGCGAAGGCAACTCTCCACGAGGTGAATGTAAATTACACTCACCTCGTGGAGAGTCGCTTTCACAACTCTGTCACGACTTTAATATGCGTGTGCGAACCCTACTCTGTTCGGCAAAGTTTTAGACAAAACCACAATGCAAAAGTCGTCCATACATCGTTTCTTGATTGCACGCTTCTGAGCTGAGAAAATAGCAAGTGAGTGTAACTTTTTGAAAGTGAGTGTTCCCATCCCTGTCAGGGACACTCTCGAGTCCCTTCGAATCTCGCAGAGGGTTACGGCAAGGTGATGGTCTTTCGTGCTTGCTGTTCAACATTGCTTTGGAGGGTGTAATAAGAAGAGCGGGGATAAACACGAGTGGGACGATTTTCACGAGGTCCGTTCAGCTGCTTGGTTTCGCCGATGATATTGATATTATTGCTCGTAAATTTGAGACGATGGCGGAAACGTACATCCGACTAAAGAGTGAAGCCAGGCGAATCGGATTAGTCATTAATGTGTCGAAGACAAAGTACATGATGGCAAAGGGCTCCAGGGAGGAATCACCGCGCCCGCCACCCCGAATTCATATCGACGGTGATGAAATCGAGGCGGTTGAAGAATTCGTGTACTTGGGCTCACTGGTGACCGACGACAACGACACCAGCAGAGAAATTCAGAGGCGCATTGTGGCAGGAAATCGTGCCTACTTTGGACTCCGCAGAACTCTACGATCGAATAAAGTTCGCCGTAACACGAAGTTAACCATCTACAAAACGTTGATTAGACCGGTCGTCCTCTATGGGCACGAAACATGGACCCTACGTGCAGAGGACCAACGCGCCCTTGGAGTTTTCGAACGGAAGGTGTTGCGTACCATCTACGGCGGAGTGCAGGAGGAAGACGAGACTTGGAGAAGGCGAATGAACCACGAGCTTCATCAGCTGCTGGGAGAACCAACCATCGTCCATACCGCGAAAATCGGGAGGCTACGGTGGGCGGGTCACGTCATCAGGATGTCGGATAGCAACCCGACTAAAATGGTTCTCGAGAGTCATCCGACCGGTACAAGAAGACGTGGAGCGCAGCGAGCTAGGTGGGTCGACCAAGTAGAGGACGATCTGCGGACCCTACGCAGAGTGCGGAACTGGAGACAAACAGCCATGGACCGAGTGGAATGGAGGCGGCTACTATGTACAGCAGAGGCCACCCCGGCCTTAGCCTGACCGGTAAGGTAAGTAAGGGCTAGAGGCAACCTCAATTTGTTGTTCCGAAAAATTTTTCAGCGTTTCATAGGGATTACTCATTTCAACGAAATTTTCATCCGAAACAGTTGTCTTAGTAGAAGGAAGCGGAGAAGCTGAAAGTTCTCCTTTTCTTCTGACTTTGCCGCGTTTAGCGACAGTTATGAAACCGACTTTTTTGGAAGGAAGCGGTGAATTCAAGCCCAAGCAACACACATGTTATAATAGAGTTACGACAGCGCAAGTTTTGGTTGTATAGAAGTTTATTTTACGTAATTCCAACATTGTGTTGAAATAACGTAAATTAAACTTCTATACAACCAAAACTTGCGCTGTCGTAACTTATATATAACATGTGTGTTACTTGGGAGGATTCACCCTTCCTTTTGTTCGATGATGCAACCATGATTTAATTAGAAGCGACCTTCCAGGAGGTTTTTTCCCTAATCGGTGTCCAAGTAGGATTACTCTTGCTTCGGTCAATTCTAGGACGAAAAAAGATATAACTTATAGCAGACAATTTGTCCATCGCTGGAAATTAATTCGGTAGCTGATGAATTACCTCGCACTGGAGCATAACATGACTTCATTGGCCCTCCCTGAACTAGCTGTCCTGTTGTATAAGTTCGGGATCGTGAATAAAACTGCGAATTTGCAACAAATCGTTTCGGTGTCTTCTGCGCACTTATTCAGCTCCTTGTATTTTTTTTTTTTTATCTGTATTAACGAGATTTTTAACCCTAGGTTAGTTCATCTCGGGACCCACGCTTTACTTCCCTTCCGAAGGAAGAAACCCACATTTTGTGAGTATGTCGGGAGTGGGATTCGATCCCAGGTCCTCGGCGTGATAGTCAAGTGTTCTAACCATCACACCAGGCCGCTCCACGAGCTCCTTGTAATGCATAAGTGCGTAGAAGACACTGACACGATTCGATGCAAAATCGCAGTTTTATTCACGATCCCGCTGAAATAAAACTGAAATGCGCAACATGCTCAGTTGAATCCACGATAATGTGCTAGATTTATGTTCTCCCTATACAGTCAGGTTTTTTTTACGCGGGGATACGTACCACGTAAAAATAAAACTCAGTTCAAAATTCAAAAAACCGCGTAAAAAAAGTCTCACCATTTCTCGACGAATTATGCAAAAATAAGACGATGAATTTTTTTTTTGTATGGAGTTTTCATTTACGCTGCCGCGTAAATGAAAACCGCGTAAAAAGACCTGACTGTACATGGATATTTTTCGTACAGCCAAACTTTGACCGCTTTCGGCTAGCACTTAGCGAAGTCCGATTGAGCTCAAATTATGCTTGGGGACTTGTTTTGAGGAGACGACACTTTTGAGCACTACCCGTTTTTGAAATTCGATGGTCAAATTTTTCCCATACATTCCATTGGAACCCTAATGTTCATTACAGTGGTTGATAAAAAACTGGATTGCAACGCATTGTTAGCCAAATATGTCCTCAAGTCTTGACCTATACTACGGCCTAATAACATGGTTTTATCATATCAAATAATACTCCCAGGAATTGATTACACAAATTGGCTCGGTAGGTGATGTACGCTGAATGAAGGTATTATCTTTTAGAACTAGAAAATTTGTTCAATACAACATACACTACCCAGCAGTTTGCTACAACCATGCATCCGAAACAACGCAACTGGATACAACGGACTGCAGCGGGACTTTGCTCGTTAGTGCATGATAAATTCCGTTCAAATGGCCATTTTACAAGTTTCAATTTCATCTCACATGCACTATTCATGTGCTGGCCATGCCGGTGGTGTTTTCCAAAGCATCGAGCGTCGCTGACTGGTGGTGGCCACCAAGTGACAAGAATCTGCGCGCACATTTGCACATTCCCGACACCATCACGTCCATTATGGATGACAAATGACGAGAGTATCCCGTTGGAAAATGATGGCAGATATTTTGAATTTTGTTGTCATCGCCTCCGCCTCCGTCGTGCATTATTTTGCATTCCATCATTCAGTATGGTGCAGCAAGCAGCATTTCGAAATCAGTTGGCGTTTTCTTTTTTTTTTTGTGCTGGCATGTTTTGATGAGCACATGTGTGGCTCTTGTTTTCAGTTTGACTGAAACTAGATTGCACCATACACGCGAGTAAGTGAGTATGCGGAACGCATGGGGCCTTTTGTGTCGAATTACGCGTAAGGATGGAAAATCCATTCATTTTGTCATTATCGCCTCTTTTCGATGAATTGATTGTTGATGGTATTAGACAATAATTTGTCATAAATGTGGGAAACTCAAAAGACACGATGTATCTTTTCAATGTATTATGATAACTAATCATTTTAAGAAAGCAGCAGCTTCAAGAAGAAACTCACAACCTCCAAAAATAAGATTAAGGACAAACATCTTGAAATCCCGCTTGAAAACTGCATCAGAACTTCAGACGCACAAATTTCAAGAAGCAAGCTTCAAACAACAATGTATTTTATTATTCTGTTCTTACTCACTTGTACAAAGCTTAAAATAAAAAGATCAGGTGCGTTGGTTTTGTTTACGAAGAGATTTGTGCGCCCGAAATCGTGAGTAGGTGCCAAAGTCGGCCATTGTGGCGGCCATTTTGGGATTCTAACAAGTCTGTCCTTAACCACGTAGCCGAGAGAACCGTTTATCACTTTCCAAGTTTCGTTCGACGAAACTTCTGAGAAATGTTAAAACGCTAGTAACCGATGCAACACACGATCTGGCAAAAGGCTTCTAGCAGAAACGAAGGCAACTCTGAGAAAAGAAACGCCGCCATGTTCAGACGGGAGCTACCTTATACATGATCGAAAGGTGGAAGCATGACTTTGACGAGCATCTGAATTGCACAGGAAATGAGCCTAGGAAATGACGGCGCCAGTTTGTTGGAACATGAGAACTAGAACCAAGAAGGGGTTGGGTGCTGAACCTCCCAAAATTGGTGAATAAACAAAAACATATTATTTAAAAAGTTTAAAAAAATGCCTTATACTTTCAGTGTTGTTTACATTTACAGAGTAGAGGTTTTCGTGAGATTCTTGTTAAAATTTCGCAAGAATACCTGGTAGGTTCATCGATTGGAGTGCTGGTCTTCATTAAATCGATATTTTTTTTGCTTCTTAAAAAGTGTATTATAAAGACACCGACACGATAAAACGTGCAGTTTTGGGTTTCTGTATCAAATACCATTGCAGTAGTCCTACACCATACAATATCTGATGAAATTGACGAAGAATATTTAATTTTCAAAATTACGTTGAAAATATTATTACAGTATGAACCGGTTCTTAAACCTTCCTTTCAACGCACTTCTAAAATCTACCATTACTCTTCAACCATTGCCATTTCTACCATTTCACGGGAAATGATTTATCACTCTTTTCTGAAAATGACTGCACACAACAACTGGAACGTAATTGAAACATCGATTAATTTGCGCACTGCAGAATGTGCAAATGATTCCGATCGTGCTCGTTGCACATCAGCCGGTATAGCATCGCCGTTCAGCTATTTAGCACTGCAGGAAGATGAATGAGCATAAATCCGCGAGAAAATCAGAATGCCGAAGGGACGAGAGCTCTAATCACTTTCTGGAATACTGTCGCTTGGGGCAATATCATAGTGTTGCTACTGTTGCCCTCTGCTCGGTGTCCTTCGATGGCCAAGCGCGGGAAAACTGAGTAGTGACCGAGCACACGCTGTCAACAGAGCAGAGGCAACTAGCATTTGTTCACAATCTGAGATGGATTGGATAATGTTTCATCGCTTGACGCATTCACACTTTTCTGTGCTAATGTTGCCGCTATCACGGCATGAGTGAAATTGAATAGGCACGCGTTGGTAGATGACTTTTTGAGAAATATTAAACGGGATATCATCAATCATTTGTATTTTTTTTTTCTAATTTATATAGATAAAAATGGAATGGTGTTTGTATGCTACGAATAGGCTTGGGAATGAGTCAACTTATATACTTCATACAATCACTGTTGCATTCGTGCAGGGCTCCCTGGATAGAGAAAAAGTGCTCAATAATAGCATATTTTGATATTGAGATCAAAATGTGATATTGGTTTGATTGATATAAGAGATAAAAAATCTAACAATAATATCTAAAATTTACTCCTGGAATATCATCATCAGAACATATTTAGATCTTGTAAGATCTATCCAATAGCAGCAAGTTATTCGTTTGATCTTGAAATACCATATTTTGATATTGTTCAGATGTTCCAGGAATATTTATCAGATATTATATTCAGATCTTTTATCTCTTATATCAAACAAACCAATATCACGTTTTGATCGTCAGTACTTCACCTCTACCCGGGTCCGTCGTGTTCGTGCGAAAAACTAATTGGAATAAGTGTCTGAAAAGGCAAGAAAAACGGGAAAATCTGAAATTCCGTTTTAGGCGGCACTTTTTAATGGAACTTGATGTCAAAAACATAGCAGGCGGCAGTGACGTTTGCCGGGACAGCGGTGCGCATCAACGATCTAATTCATACATCATACATTGTAATTGTGTGGTCTCGTGATCACACGTTCGCTTTGCGGATGGTTATAGGTTCAATTATCAGTCGTTGTTCGTTTTTTTGCGGCCGGAATGAAGAATTTGACGGAATTTGGCGCGTTTCAGAACTTTTCGGTCAGCAATTATCAGTGGAAGAAGAATCGTGTGTCGGCATTGTCGTTGTTGTATTCTCTGGCTGGGAATGATGATGAGTGCGGATCGCGATTGTGATAGCAGTCATTAGTAAACTTCCGCTTCTTACTACTTCCGACACTTACTTACCTTAATTGTCAGACTAAGGCCTGAATGACCCCTGCTGTATAGTTGCCTCCATTCGACTCGATCCATTGCTATGCATCTCCAGTTCCGCACTCTGTGAAGGGTCCGCAAATCGTCCTCTCCTTGATCGACCCACCTAGCTTACTGCGCACCACGTCTTCTTATCCCGGTCGGATGGCTGGTACGCAACACCTTCCGTTCGAAAGCTACAAGGGTGCGTTGGTCACCTGCAAGTAGAGTCCATGCTTCGTGCCCATAGCAGACTACCGGTCTAATAGCGGCGAACTTTGTTCGATCGTGGAGTTCTGCGAAGTCCAAAGTAAGCTCGATTCCCTGCCACAATGCGGTCACCAGTGAGCCTAAGTATACGAATTATTCAGCGGTCAAGATTTCGTCATCGTTGATATAAATTCCGGATGGTAGGCGCGATGATTGCTCCTTGGAGCCCTTTGCCATCATGTACTTTGTCTTCGGCACATTAATGACTAATAATCCGATTCACCTGGCTTCATTCTTCAGTCGGATGTACGTTTCCGCATCGTCTCAAATTTGCAAGCTATAGGGTAGAAGCTTCAGTTTTGGCCAGCCCGGAGTTTTGGCCATAGTGCGGTATTCAGCCTGTTACGATCTAAATCGGCATAAATTTATTTTTTACTAGTAGATTATAATATAATATGATGATTACAGCTGTGAAAACCATACATTTTGATTAAAAACTGGAAGAAAAAAATATGTTTTCTTAAAAAATCAGCTCCCATATATCTATTTTGGCCAGGGTGCTTCTAATTTGGCCACTCCCATAAGAAATACACGTGATTGGCCAAAATAAAAACCAAAGCTGAGAATATGGCCAAAACTGCGGTAATGCTTCTATTTTGGCCAGTGCCACTTTTAATAAGAAAATCAAGTATTAGCTTAATTTCTGCATTTTTCTAAAAAAGTATAGATCGAAACCTTTCATTTAACACATTGGTTGTTTTCATTGCATTAGGGTGACTGTACCAATAATGGCACTACCTAAGGCAAACTATTCGTACAAAAATAACGAGAAGACCAACGAATGTCATCAGTATGTTAAAAGATAGATAAGTTTCCATACTTTACAGGAAAAATATAGAAAAGGAACCAAAACTACTTTTAGTATTTATTACAGCGTGTTCCAATGATCGGAACCCTGTTCCAATTATGGATACATTTTCTAACTTCGGTTCCTTTTCGCACTATTTGCATGCATTCCTTATGGGATTAGCCATAATTGGTACACTTTGGCGATAAAGGGTGCAAGGAAGCCAAAATTTTAAGGAAAATGATTTATTTCTACAATAATTTGAGCAAAATGTGGAGTTTGAATGAGTGCAACCATCTTTTGTGAACGTGATCTGTTGTTCACAAATTGTTTCTTGTTGGTTTACATCGTTAAATCGTGAAAATCAACTATGGCGAATAATTGGTACTATAGCCATAATTGGAACACTTACCCTATTGGTTATTTTTATAAAAATGATTTCCCTTAGACTGGCCAAAACCGATGTCCGCACCCTAGTATTAATATTATCAGCAAAAGCAAGCAACTGAACGGACTTCGTGAAAATCATTCCACACGTGTTGATCCCGCTCTCCTTATTACAGCCTCTAAATCAATGTTGAACAGCAAGCTCAAAAGATCATCACCTCGCTGTAACCCTCTGCGAGATTCGAAGGGATTCGAGAGTGTCCCTGATACTCAAACTACGCACATCACTCGATCCATCGTCGCCTTGATCAATCGTATCAGTTTATCCGGGAATCCGTATTCGTGCATAATCTGCAATAGCTGTTCTCGATCGATTGTACCATACGCCGATTTGAAATCGATTTACAAATGATGTGTGGGCACGTATACGCGGCATTTCTGCAACATCTGGCGGATGATGCTGGGTCATTAGGCCGATGGCCATTAGGCCTAAGGTCATTAGGCCGAATGGTCATTAGGCCGAATGGTCATCAGGACGAATTTAAAGTTAGCCGTTGTTTTTACCTTTTCCAACAATTTTTGCCAAAAACTAATTCAAGAATGAAACTAGAAAGAATAGCCTATGTTTTAAAGAAGGAAAAATTTAAGAATTGAATATCAGCAGTTTCAGCGCCAAAAACTATTTAAGCAATGATACTAGAAAGAACAGCCTATATTTAAAAGAAGGAAAAAATCATGGGTAAAATATCAGTAGATTCAGCCTCAATAAAGTATTTTCGTGCCTGTCACACGATACACACATGCAAAATGGTCATTTGCAGAGGAAGCTCTCAGCTAATAACTGTGTTAGTGATCATAGAACACTAAGCTGAGAAGCAGGCTTTGTCTCAGTGGGAACGTAACGGCAAGAAGAAGACCCAATGACCATTCGGCCTAATGACCATTCGGCCTAATGACCTTCGGCCGAATGGCCTGACACCCTGACGGATGGGGAACATCTGATCCATTGTAGCGCGTTCACCCATGAATCCAGCCTGATATTGCCCCACGAATTCTCATTCAATCGGTGATAGACGGCGGCAAAAAAAATGAGAGAGTACCTTGAAGGCAGCGCTCAGTAGTGTGATCGCGCGATAGTTCCCGCAATACAACTTGTCGCCCTTTCTGTAGATGGAACACACGATACCTTTCATCCATTCCTCCGGTAATACTTCCTCCTCCCAAATCTTTGTAATGACCAAGTGCCCCAGCCAGCAATTTGGTTGCTATATCGAAATTGCAACTGAAATAGTCACACATATATAGCACCAAAGAAATCGTATTCAATGCACGAAACAGGCATATACATACTAAAGTGGAGGCCATATCGAAACATATATACGATTACAGCGATTCCATCCAACATAATTTCCGATTTCTCGAAAAAATTCTACGATTTCGTCGATTTTATCCGTCTAAATATACGATAATGCATGATCTTATTACGATACAGAGTACCAATATACGACTCAAGATTTACAAATAAAAAAAAACAACTGATGTTCAGTGGGAATCGAACTCAGGTCCTTTGATTTGGAATTGCGCGTTATCTCTATTGGCTATATTTCCAAGTTGAAAATAGAGAGTTCAAAGTGAATGGCATGAAACGAATAAAAATTATATGACATGATACGGCGCGAGACTTGTGGTGGGAGCGTTGTTGTTGTGCACTGTGTGGCACCAAAAGTGGTGCCGTGCAAGAGGCCCGGAATTCACATCGTTGTTGGAATCTACACATCACTCCAGTCATCTGCTAGTATGAAAACCTATATATTTGGTTGAAATTATTGCTACCGTGGTTAGAATGTGTCAACAACAACAAAAATACAAATTTGTGATGAATACCTTTTTTTTTACTTTTTTCTCCATCATACAAATATGTAAACAAAACCATTTACGATTTCCGAGATTCAGATTCGACTATTAAAAGTGCAGTAACAATCATATGCGACTGTAAAAATAAATATACGATTCCTACGATTTCATTCACTTCGTATACGACGAAAGTGTGACGCAAACGATCAATATACAACATTGTCATAGTTGTATACGATTTCACCGATTTTCATCATACCTATAGGTAGCAAGCTCGATTTGGCAGATTCATATACGATGTGAAGCGACGATTTCCGCGATTTAAAAAAATCATATACAGGGTGACTGGTAATTCGTGTTACACCCGAAAGGAGGTGAAAGTAGACCATATTTGCAGCAAAAAATTGTTCTACAGGTAGGTCCGGAAATCACTGCTTAGTGAGTTATTCAAAAATTAGTGTTATTAAATTACCCCATCTTTAAACATCTCTAACTCAGAAACTATGAACCGTATAATCAATCTAAGCGCATGGATAGAAAGCTTAAAGCTTTGTCTTTTAATGCTCTTTGGACAGGTAATTGATAAAAAGTCATTTAAGTGCAGAAATTTTGACTTTTATGTAAAAAGTGCCTAAAATGTACCCCCTTTTCACCTTTTTTGATAGTTTACTAGTGAAAAACGTGATAAATGTGAGAAATGTTCTTCTACAAAACATTCATTTTTTGATACGCTACAAAACTGTCCTTTGGTGCAACATTGTATCTTTCATAGTTTTGTCACAATCTTGAATTCAAAATTTTGTGAAATAAATCAATGTTTTTATTGCAATACTGTCTGGCAACCCTACACGTTTGCTTGCTGTTGGTCGTCGTGCGCATGGCAACGAAGTCCAGCGTCGCGGCGGCGGTCATTGTTTGACAGAGCCAACCGTGAACGGCAAATTGCGCGCTATGTTTATGAATCAATCTCAAGGCATCCTTTTCTTTGGGTGAAGATTCAATTCGCCTAGATGCCATACACCCAAACCCGCTCACTGGTGGAATTTAGCGAGATCATACCGCTGGGTGGCACCGTTTTAAGGGATATTCAAACCTACGGGCCGAGACTGGGTCCGGGCCGGGGCCGCGGCCGAGTCTCGATAGGGCTTTTGTCGCTTCGTTCTCACTGCACACAATGCTCACCGGGCTATAGCGCCTGCGCACCGTTGCGCGAACGCACGCACAGTAGGGGATTCTGGGGTAATACGCACCACTTAAGGAAGATGCGTCCAAATGCATATAAAAAGGCAATAATTTATTGGTTTAATGCATGCATTCATTGCATATACTTTTATTGTAAGAGAAACCAAACAAAATTTCAGCCTTAATACAGTTCAGCTCTTGAAAATAACGTTTTTTGTAAAGACTTCTTAGACAAAATGCATGTTTTATAATGTTTTAAGACAAACAATAGCTCAATTTAGTTTGCGATTACTTACAGACCACTCATAGATATTATTACAGCTTGTTTTCTATAGGTGCGTTTTGCCCCAACCAATGGAGTGCATATTGCCCCAATCAATAGCAAAAAATAAAATAGTTTAAAACATATAATTTACGTAGATTATGTAGGAACATCTTCAATAAAATAAATAAATAAATAAATTCCAATCTTTAAGTTCGCTCTATTTTCATTTTTTTTCTATTTTTTTCACATTACACACAATACGTCAGCTTCTCACTACATCTGTCACAAAACTGCCCTCCTTTCAATCCATCGCACTTGCTTCGGTTCGGTCGTTCGGTCTGGCTCGGCTTCCCTTCTCTTTTCGTCGTCGC
Organism: Aedes albopictus; assembly: GCF_035046485.1. Lineage (NCBI taxonomy): Eukaryota > Metazoa > Arthropoda > Insecta > Diptera > Culicidae > Aedes > Aedes albopictus. Next base: position 277,238,964 of record NC_085138.1, read on the forward strand.
TTCGTATGTATCATCATCATTGTCATCGCTTCCATTCTCGTGCATGCCGTCATCAGACTAAACGATCAGCCTGCGTGCGTCTGTCAGTTTCGAAGGTGCGTCGCTTTTGATGATCCTAAAGGTGCACTGAAATAAACTAAGAACTTATTTTTGAATGATTAGTAGAATGATATAGATCGTGTGGATATTTACAAAACCTATTTCTTTTTTTCTTACATACCAATTACCATTACTACATCCTTTCCCTCTCGTACTCTAATTTAGTAACATGGATGAAAAAGTTGGATCTAACTTATCTGGCTCCCGAAGTGTCATTTAAACCAGGCTTTAAACAAAACAAAAAAACACACTTTCAATCTAATTTACACGTTCTCAAATAAAACTCTTCATAACGAATAGACATGATGTTATTTTCGTCTTACAGTTTGATTCACCTGGATCAAAATTCATCTTCCAGACTCCACAATTTCGTGAGAGCTCGAAGAAAAGTGACATCGCTTCAATCAGATCCACTCGAAGCAAAACTCATCTTTCAGAAACATCTCATGCCATCTTTCATGCATATCCAGTGTCATCTTTCAGACACATCTTATGCCACCTTTCAGACACATTCCATGCCATCTTTCAGGCATATCTAGTGCCATCTTTCAAACACATCTCATGCCATCTTTCAGGCATATCTAGTGCCATCTTTCAGACACATCTCATGCCATCTTTCAGGCATAGCAAGTGTCATCTTTCAGACACATTCCATGCCTTCTTTCAGGCATATCTAGTGCCATCTTTCAGACACATCTCATGCCAACTTACAGGCATATCTGGTGCCATCTTTCAGGAATATCTAGTACCATCTTTCAGACACATCGTATGCCATCTTTCAGGCATAACAGATTCATTCATTCACAATCTCCGATCTCAAAACTTTCTTGGATTGAGGTTTTCAAACTCAATGCTTCCAATAAAGTGTCAAAACCAGGAAATATTCATTTGTTTCATTCAGAATTTTTTTTGCCACAGATTTATTCATTCTCAATCTCCGATCTCAAAACTTTCTTGGATTGAGGTTTTCAAGCTCAATGCTTCCAACAAAGTGTCAAAACCAGGAAATATTCCATTGTTTCATTCAGAATTCCTTGCCAAAGATTCATTCATTCACAATCTCCGATCTCAAAACTTTCTTGGATTGAGGTTTTCTAGTTTTCTAGAGGCATATCTAGTGCCATCTTTCAGACACGTATCATGCCATCTTTCAGGCATATCTAGTGTCATCTTTCAGACACATCTTATGCCATATTTCAGGCACATCTAGTGCCATCTTTCAGACATATCCAAAGTCATCTTTCAGACACATTTCATGCCATCTTTCAGGCATATCTAGTGCCATCTTTCAGACACATCTTATGCCATCTTTCAGGAATATCTAGTGCCATCTTTCAGAAACATCTCATGCCGTCTTTCAGGCATATCTAGTGTCATCTTTCAGACACATCTCATGCCATCTTTCAGGCATATCAAGTGTCATCTTTCAGACACACTACATGCCATCTTTCAGGCATATCTAGTGCCATCTTTCAGACACATCGTATGCCATCTTTCAGGCATATCTAGTGCCATCTTTCAGACACATCTTATGCCATCTTTCAGGCATATCTAGTGCCATCTTTCAGACACATATTATGCCATCTTTCAGGCATATCTAGTGCCACCTTTCAGACACATCTCATGCCGTCTTTCAGGCATAGCGAGTATCATCTTTCAGACACATCTCATGCCATCTTTCAGGCATATCCAGTGTCATCTTTCAGACACACCTCATGCCATCTTTCAGGCATATCTAGTGCCATCTTTCAGACACATCGTATGCCATCTTTCAGGCATAACTAGTGCCATCTTTCAGACACATCTCATGCCGTCTTTCAGGCATAGCGAGTATCATCTTTCAGACACATCTCATGCCATCTTTCAGGCATATCTAGTGCCATCTTTCAGACACATCGTATGCCATCTTTCAGGCATAACTAGTGCCATCTTTCAGACACATCTCATGCCGTCTTTCAGGCATAGCGAGTATCATCTTTCAGACACATCTCATGCCATCTTTCAGGCATATCTAGTGCCATTTTTCAGACACATCTCATGCCGTCTTTCAGGCATAGCGAGTATCATCTTTCAGACACATCTCATGCCATCTTTCAGGCATATCTAGTGCCATTTTTCAGACACATCTCATGCCATCTTTCAGGCATATCTAGTGCCATCTTTCAGACACATCTTATGCCATATTTCAGGCATATCCAGTGTCATCTTTCAGACACACCTCATGCAATCTTTCAGGCATATCTAATGCCATCTTTCAGACACATCTCATGCCATCTTTCAGGCATATCTAGTGCCATCTTTCAGACACATCGTATGCCATCTTTCAGGCATAACAGATTCATTCATTCACAATCTCCGATCTCAAAACTTTCTTGGATTGAGGTTTTCAAGCTCAATGCTTCCAACAAAGTGTCAAAACCAGGAAATATTCAATTGTTTCATTCAGAAATTCTTGCCACAGATTTATTCATTCGCAATCTCCGATCTCAAAACTTTCTTGGATTGAGGTTTTCAAGCTCAATGCTTCCAATAAAGTGTCAAAACCAGGAAATATTCCATTGTTTCATTCAGAATTCCTTGCTAAAGATTTATTCATTCACAATCTCCGATCTCAAAACTTTCTTGGATTGAGGTTTTCAAGCTCAATGCTTCCAATAAAGTGTCAAAACCAGGAAATATTCCATTGTTTCATTCACAATTCCTTGCCGCAGATTCATTCCAAGTCCTTCATTCAGAATTCCTTGCTAAAGATTTATTCATTCACAATCTCCGATCTCAAAACATTCTTGGGTTGAGGTTTTCAAGTTCAATGCTTCCAATAAAGTGTCAAAAACAGAAAATATTCAATTGTTTCATTCAGAATTTCTAGCCACAGATTTATTCATACTCAATCTCCGATCTCAAAACTTTCTTGGATTGAGGTTTTCAAGCTCAATGCTTCCAACAAAGTGTCAAAACCAGGAAATATTCCATTGTTTCATTCAAAATTCCTTGCCGCAGATTCATTCATTCACAATCTCGATCTCAAAACTTTCTTGGACTGAGGTTTTCAAGCTCAATGCTTCCAATAAAGTGTCAAAACCAGGAAATATTCAATTGTTTCATTCAGAATTTCTTGCCACAGATTTATTCATTCTCAATCTCCGATCTCAAAACTTTCTTGGATTGAGGTTTTCAAGCTCAATGCTTCCAACAAGTGTCAAAACCAGGAAATATTCCATTGTTTCATTCAGAATTCTTTGCCAAAGATTCATTCATTCACAATCTCCGATCTCAAAACTTTCTTGGACTGAGGTTTTCAAGCTCAATGCTTCCAATAAAGTGTCAAAAACAGAAAATATTGAATTGTTTCATTCAGAATTTCTTGCCACAGATTCATTCATTCTCAATCTCCGATCTCAAAACTTTCTTGGATTGAGGTTTTCAAGCTCAATGCTTCCAACAAAGTGTCAAAACCAGGAAATATTCCATTGTTTCATTCAGAATTCCTTGCTAAAGATTTATTCATTCACAATCTCCGATCTCAAAACATTCTTGAACTGAGGTTTTCAAGCTCAATGCTTCCAATAAAGTGTCAAAAACAGAAAACATTCAGTTGTTTCATTCAGAATTCCTTGCCAAAGATTCATTCATTCACAATCTCCGATCTCAAAACTTTCTTGGACTGAGGTTTTCAAGCTCAATGCTTCCAACAAAGTGTCAAAGCTAGGAAATGTTCCATTGTTTCAATCAGAATTCCTTGCCAAAGATTCATTCATTCTCAATCTCCGATCTCAAAACTTTCATGGATTGAGGTTTTTTAGCTCAATGCTTTCAATAAAGTGTCAAAAACAGGAAATATTCAATTGTTTCATTCAGAATTTCTAGCCACAGATTTATTCATACTCAATCTCCGATCTCAAAACTTTCTTGGATTGAGGTTTTCAAGCTCAATGCTTCCAACAAAGTGTCAAAACCAGGAAATATTCCATTGTTTCATTCAAAATTCCTTGCCGCAGATTCATTCATTCACAATCTCCGATCTCAAAACTTTCTTGGACTGAGGTTTTCAAGCTCAATGCTTCCAATAAAGTGTCAAAACCAGGAAATATTCAATTGTTTCATTCAGAATTTCTTGCCACAGATTTATTCATTCTCAATCTCCGATCTCAAAACATTCTTGGATTGAGGTTTTCAAGCTCAATGCTTCCAACAAGTGTCAAAACCAGGAAATATTCCATTGTTTCATTCAGAATTCTTTGCCGCAGATTCATTCATTCACAATCTCCGATCTCAAAACTTTCTTGGACTGAGGTTTTCAAGCTCAATGCTTCCAATAAAGTGTCAAAACCAGGAAATATTCAATTGCTTCATTCAGAATTTCTAGCCACAGATTTATTCATACTCAATCTCCGATCTCAAAACTTTCTTGGATTGAGGTTTTCAAGCTCAATGCTTCCAACAAAGTGTCAAAACCAGGAAATATTCCATTGTTTCATTCAGAATTTCTTGCCACAGATTTATTCATTCTCAATCTCCGATCTCAAAACTTTGTTGGATTGAGGTTTTCAAGCTCAATGCTTCCAACAAAGTGTCAAAGCTAGGAAATGTTCCATTGTTTCAATCAAAATTCCTTGCCAAAGATTCATTCATTCTCAATCTCCGATCTCAAAACTTTCATGGATTGAGGTTTTTTAGCTCAATGCTTCCAATAAAGTGTCAAAAACAGGAAATATTCCATTGTTTCATTCAGAATTTCTAGCCACAGATTTATTCATACTCAATCTCCGATCTCAAAACTTTCTTGGATTGAGGTTTAATTAATTTAATTAAATTTACATTACCATTACTACAGTTACCACGCCACCTTCGGTACCTGCAACGTCGCCATTGAGGTGCTCATCGTAATGCTGCCGCCACCTCTCGACCACCTCACGCTCGCTCGTGAGAATATTCCCGTGATTATTTCGGCACATGTCGGCTTGATGCACGAAGCCTCTGCGCGAGCGGTTCAGCTTGTCGTAGAACTTTCGTGTGTCCCTAGCGCGGCGCGCGGTACAGCGCTTCCATCGCTTCGTGATCCCGTTTTTCCTGCTGGCGCTTCTTCATCCGGAAGAATGAGTTCTGCATGTTCCGCGCCCGTCTATAACGTGCGTCATTCGCTCGCATACGGTGTTGCAGCATTCTCGCCAATGCTGCATTCTTCACGTTTTTCAACTGTTCACATTTGCCGTCGTACCAGTCGTTTCTGTGATTCGGAGTCGCGAAGCCTAGTGCTGTGGCCGAGGTTCTACCTATGGCGGATCGGATGTCCCTCCAGCCATCTTCAAGTGTTTTTTTTCCTTCTAAACCATAAAGGGAAAAATCTGTTCAACAACTACCCTAACAGGAAGGTTAGGTTAGTGTGGGGTTTAGGCCGTCTTCTTCAACAAAAGTAAAAGCCAGGACTACTCTATCCTCGACCCACTAAAACACATTCCTATGGTCGCCAAACCCTTCGTCTCTCCGGAACCACCAAGAAGGCATTGCTTCAGAGAGGGGCTAATGCACATCGCACCCTTAACGTTAGCTGCGTAGCCTGCAGCAACGAACATCGATGACTCGCTTTGGAGAGTCCATCACGGTAGCATGCTGGCGCTTAGCCAGTTTCCCGAGTGGTCTTCGCCACTCCCTTTGTCCTCGGAAGGCGGGCAGGGTCAACCCGCCCGCGCCCAACTGCATTGCAGACATCAAGAACTGATGCCCACGTGCAACCCGATCTGACCTGCTGAAGGCAAGGGTATCATTACCCTTCAGGCCCTATCAGCTGCACCAGAAGGTTGCACCAGAAGGTAGCTCCCAGACGATATGGGTGATAGCCGTTGAAACGGCGTTCCAGCCAAACTCATCCCTACACATCCTCTGGACCAAGTTGTCCGGGTTTGTGTCCTCCCCGCATGTGGCAAGCATGCGGTCACGCATTGTGCAAAAACGCAGGCACACGAACAAAACGTGTTCCGCCGTTTCCTCTAAACCATTGCACACTGGGCATTCGGGAGAATCCGCATGCCCGAAACGGTGTAGATTCTGTCGGAAGCAACCATGACCTGTAAGGACCTGTGTCAGGTGGAATGTAACTTCCCCGTGGCGCCTATTAATCCAACTACCTACCCTCAGTATCAACCTATGGGTCCACCTTCCTTTGGTGGAACTGTCCCACGTGCGCTGCCATTTGACCATAGAGGCCATCCTGGCAGTCCTGCGTATGCCTCTTGTGCCGCGCATTTCGAAGCACTCCATGTCCTCACTGATAAGAATGCTGATAGGCACCATACCAGTAATGACGCAAAGAGCGTCGTGTGACACGGTACGGTATGCGCTCGCAACCCTCAGGTACATAAGCCTGTAAGTACTTTCCAGCTTCCGTCGGTAGCATTCAGTACTTAGCGCGGTGCCCCACGCCGGGCCGCCTTATCTAAGTATGGACGTAGCAACACTAGCCAGAAGCTTGCGCTTACTGGCGTACACCGCATCATCCGGACATCATCCGGGACAGTGCCGCAATAGCTGTGGAGGCTCTTTTACAGGCATAATCGACGTGGCTACCGAAGGTAAGTTTATCGTCGATCATCACGCCCAAGTGTTTGACGGAGCGCTTTGACAGGATAGTGCACTCTCCTACACTGATCTCCGTCTGCTGCTCCGACTTCAGGTTGTTAACAACCGTCACCTCTGTCTTGTGGTGAACCAGCTCCAGTTTCCTGGACCGCATCCACGCCTCCACAACCTTGATCGAGTGGTTGGTAGTCAACTTCACCTCCTCGATCGTTTCACTGTAGACTTCGAGCGTAATGTCGTCGGTAAACCCGACAATCACCACTCCCACTGGGTACTCTAACCTCAACTCCTCGTCGTACATGACATTCCATAACACCGGACCCAGGATGGAACCTTGCGGGACTCCTGAGGTTATGTGAAAGCACTTCCGACCCACCTCCGTGTCGTAGACTAGTACACGATTCTGAAAGTAACTTCCGAGAATCTTGTACAGGTACTCCGGTATCCCCAGACGCAAGAGCGCATCGGCAATAGCAGACCAGCTGGCGCTATTAAACGCATTCCTTACATCCAGAGTCACTACCGCATGGAGGGGATCATTGGAGGACTTCTTCCGCGTCATGATCCTAGTCCTTGGCCTCCTTTCGTAGGACAGCCGGGGACTGGGGCTGGTGATGAGGAGTGGGTCACCGATGTGGAACTTGCGGGGATAGCTAAGTCCCTTAGCGTAGGTAAGGCCCCAGGTCCGGACGGAGTTCCGATCCTGGCCTTAAAAGTAGCTATTGCAGAGGCTCCCGAGATGTTCAGGTCTGCTATGCAGAAATGCCTGGACGAGGGAGTTTTCCCAGAAGCTTGGAAGAGGCAGAGCCTGGTACTATTGCAAAAGGCGGAGAAACCACCCGGAGACCCGTCGGCATATAGACCAATATGCTTGATTGACACGGCGGGGAAGGTGCTCGAAAAGATCATCCTCAATAGAATGTTGCGGTTCACCGAGGGCGAAAATGGTCTTTCGAGTAACCAGTACGGCTTTCGGAAGGGGAGGTCCACCGTAGACGCTATCTTGTCGGTTACAAAAACCGCTGAGAAAGCACTCGAGCCTAAGAGGAGGGGAATTCGCTTTTACGCGGTAGTGACTCTGGATGTAAAGAATGCGTTTAATAGCGCCAGCTGGTCTGCTATTGCCGATGCGCTCTTGCGTCTGGGTATACCGGAGTACCTGTACAAGATTCTCAGAAGTTACTTTCAGAATCGTGTACTAGTCTACGACACGGAGGTGGGTCGGAAGTGCTTTCACATAACCTCAGGAGTCCCTCAAGGTTCCATCCTGGGGCCGGTGTTATGGAATGTCATGTACGACGAGGTGTTGAGGTTAGAGTATCCAGTGGGAAAGGTGATTGTCGGATTTGCCGACGACATTACGCTCGAAGTCTACGGTGAAACGATCGAGGAGGTAAAGTTGACTACCAACCACTCGATCAAGGTAGTGGAGGCGTGGATGCGGTCCAGGAAACTGGAGCTGGCTCACCACAAGACAGAGGTGACGGTTGTTAACAACCTGAAGTCGGAGCAGCAGACGGAGATCAGTGTAGGAGAGTGAACTATCCTGTCACAGCGCTCCGTCAAACACTTGGGCGTGATGATCGACGATAAGCTTACCTTCGGTAGCCACGTCGATTATGCCTGTAAAAGAGCCTCCACAGCTATTGCGGCACTGTCCCGGATGATGTCCAATAGCTCTGCGGTGTACGCCAGTAAGCGCAAGCTTCTGGCTAGTGTTGCAACGTCCATACTTAGGTATGGCGGCCCGGCGTGGGGCACCGCGCTAAGTACTAAATGCTACCGACGGAAGCTGGAAAGTACTTACAGGCTTATGTGCCTGAGGGTTGCGAGCGCATACCGTACCGTGTCACACGACGCTCTCTGCGTCATTACTGGTATGGTGCCTATCAGCATTCTTATCAGTGAGGACATGGAGTGCTTCGAAATGCGCGGCACAAGAGGCATACGCAGGACTGCCAGGATGGCCTCTATGGTCAAATGGCAGCGCGCGTGGGACAGTTCCACCAAAGAAAGGTGGACCCATAGGTTGATACCGAGGGTAGATAGTTGGATTAATAGGCGCCATGGGGAAGTTACATTGAAGGGCCCATATAGCCGAGGCGGTAAACGCACGGGTATTCAGCATGACCATGCTGAGGGTGACGGGTTCGATTCCCGGTCGGTCCAGGATCTTTTCGTAAAGGAAATTTCCTTGACTTCCTTGGGCATAGAGTATCTTCGTGCCTGCCACACGATATACACATGCAAAATGGTCATTGGCAGAGGAAGCTCTCAGTAAATAACTGTGGAAGTGCTCATAGAACACTTAGCTGAGAAGCAGGCTTTGTCCCAGTGAGGACGTTACGCCAAGAAGAGGAGGGGAAGTTACATTCCACCTGACACAGGTCCTTACAGGTCATGGTTGCTTCCGACAGTATCTACACCGTTTCGGGCATGCGGATTCTCCCGAATGCCCAGTGTGCAATGGTTTAGAGGAAACGGCGGAACACGTTTTGTTCGTGTGCCCGCGTTTTCGCACAATGCGTGACCGCATGCTTGCCACATGCGGAGAGGACACAACTCCGGACAACTTGGTCCAGAGGATGTGTAGGGATGAGTTTGGCTGGAACGCCGTTTCAACGGCTATTACCCACATCGTCTGGGAGCTACAGAGGAGGTGGCGCGTGGACTCGGAGAATGGCTAGTCCAGATGCAGTACAAGAGGTGGTCCAGGGGTTCGGAGTCGGCTTCGTAGGTCATACCGGTGCCCTGCGGTCGAGATCGACCCTTACAGCGATTAAGTGGCCGCGGAGAGGAAGTGCCGGTAGCGGTGCTGTCGTGGCGTCGGTCTACTGGGTTGGATCCAAGCCCGCGGTTGGAAAGGGGTCCCCGGCAAGGGTCGGGGCAGGTGGAGACCCTGCCGTCAGCAACCTACGGATGCATCTGATAGGGCCTGAAGGGTAGTGATACCCTTTCTTTGCGGGCAGGTCAGATCGGGTTGCATGTGGGCATCATTTCTTGATGTCCGCTCAGCAGTAGGGCGCGGGCGGGGTTGACTCTGCCCGCCTTCCGAGGACAAAGGGAGTGGCGAGGACCACTCGGGAAACTGGCTAAGCGCCAGCATGCTACCGTGATGGACTCTCCAAAGCGAGTCATCGATGTTCGTTGCTAAGATAGCGTCTACGGTGGACCTCCCCTTCCGGAAGCCGAACTGGTTGCTCGAAAGACCATTTTCGCCCTCGGTGAACCTCAACATTCTATTGAGGATGATCTTTTCGAGCACCTTCCCCGCCGTGTCAATCAAGCATATTGGTCTATATGCCGACGGGTCTCCGGGTGGTTTCCCCGCCTTTGGCAATAGTACCAGGCTCTGCCTCTTCCAAGCTTCTGGGAAAACTCCCTCGTCCAGGCATTTCTGCATAGCAGACCTGAACATCTCGGGAGCCTCTGCAATAGCTACTTTTAAGGCCAGGATCGGAACTCCGTCCGGACCTGGGGCCGTGCCTACGCTAAGGGACTTAGCTATCCCCGCAAGATACACATCGGTGACCCTCTCCTCATCACCAGCCCCAATCCCCGGCTGTCCTACGAAAGGAGGCCAAGGACTAGGATCATGACGCGGAAATGATCCCCTCCAACATCTCTGGAGATTGCTCTGTAGGAGCCATCACACCTCTCGTCCTGGCCATAACGATCCTGTAGGCGTCACCCCACGGGTTCGTATTGGCACTCTAACAGAGACCCTCAAAGCAGGCCTTTTTGCTTGCTCTTATCTCGGTCTTAAGCGCGGCTTTTGCAGCGGCGAACACCACCCGCCGTTCGTTTCGCTCTTCCTCTGATCGTGCTCGCTGCATACGCCGCCTAGCCCGTAGGCAGGCGCGGCGCAGGTCCGCAATCGCGTCGGTCCACCAGTAAGCCGGTGGCCTCCCATTTCTAGGGTGGACTCGCCTAGGCATGGTCGCATCACACGCACGTGAGAACACCGCTACCAGCTCGTCGCCGTCTAAACCGATTAAGTTTCGCTCACGGCGGAACGCCTCCCTAAATACCCCTTCGTCGAAGTATGATGTCTTCCAACTGCGAGGGCTTGGCCTTGGCTATCCGCTGTCTGCTGTTGTTGTAGTCGATACTGTAGCGAACCGCCAGGTGGTCGCTGTGAGTGTAGCCATCATCTACTCTCCAGTTCGAACTACTTGTTAGGCCAGGACTACAAAAGGTCACGTCAATATTTGACTCCACTCCGTTTCGACTAAATGTAGCTGCGCCAGACTGCTCTGTAGTTCGGATGTAGTTCCTCGTAGATTATCCTGTCACATCCTGCGAAACTAAGTGACTTGCGATTCCATGTTCCAAGTTTCCAATCGTAGTCCTTATTTCGTTGCGTGGGTCTTTGCCGATTGTATCGAGGCATATTTTCTCCTATGTTATTCGCAACGGGAATTTTTACGGGTGGCTTATTGGACCTACGCCAACATTCCTGTCTCGCCGGAGGGCCATCATGCCAGTTCTGTTTAGCATAGTTGATTGGGACGACCCATGGGACTACCACCTTGGATCTAGGTGGGCGTGATACAACATTCCCTACTCAGCCGCTGGATGCCAGAACAGACACTGTTTGAGCCGCACCTCCTTGGTGAATAGACGCTCGGGTCATACCTCCTCAATCTAGCTGAAGTCAGAAGGACAACAGCTCCCAGGCTGCACTACCAGCTAAGCACACAACTCTTAGCTGGCGGTCTTTGTCATCGCTTGACCCGTGGAAGTATGAGGTGGGAACTTGTGAGGACCAGAGCTATGTTGGACGCTCTCCTTATCGTCTCACCGTTTTGCAGCCTAAATTTCACAGTAAAGATTGTTCGCGAGGCTTTGTGAATCTGCTAGTGTATCGTGGTGGGCATACTGAAAACGCCCGGCAGTTCATTAAAACTTCAATAGCGGCAATCACTCAACTGTCCATAAATTTAATCATTCAATTCTAGATTTATTTTTTCTGCATATTCAATTGAATTCAAGTGAAGTCACTCGTTACATAATTTGAATTAGCATTTTCAATCAGAAGTCATTCAAAGCCAAAGACAAAGAGACAAACATGGTTCATAAAAACAGTATTTTGCAATGGCGTGCCATTTTCACTATGCCGGGCAGCCGTCTTGGTTCCCACCATTAATACCAGTGATTGATTTCAAAATGATACATAATTTGTGGCTTGACTACACAGCACTTTTTTTTGCTTCCCCATTGGCAGAAAGGCATACATTTGTGTCGATTACCAGCAATTTTCCTGCGATGATAGCCGCAACCTGCGGCGAAGCAAGGATTTCTAGGAATTTTTACTACCGAAGAAACAAAGCCGAAAACTGTTTCAACAAATTTATCCAACTATTTGTACAATACAAACCACGGATAGAGCATCATCAACGGAAACCAACCAGCAAAGTTCGCACTGAATGCAACCGGGGATTAACCCTAATTCCTACCTTCAAAGCATTCCGAACGTAGCTTTCACCACCACCCGGCCCGGCCCGGAAAGAATACCACTGACTGACTGTCTGCTGTGCGATTCCTTATTCCATTTGCGGAAACCCGACAGAATTGAGTGAAACCGATGACCTGTAAGTCGATCCAAATGCTGTTTGTTTGAACGCTTCTCCATCATCACCACCGCCAACACTACCTGACTGTTGATGTTACCTTCGACCTGTAACCTACCATCATCATCATCATCATCAACAACATCACCGACGTGCAGCGAAATAAGTTAACCAAGCCGAGAAACTTGCACAAAACTCCTCCAAGAAGCACTTTTGCGCTAAGTTTCCGTCTTTGTGAGCGAGTGGGTGCTGCTACTTGCTGTTGCATCGACCAAGTTTTCAAATTTACCCTTAGCATTTTATTCTGGCGTCTTTATTCTCTATCCCGCCACTGCCGCCGCCGGGTGGGCTTACGATGATGCTCTACCTCCTCTGTTCGTTGTTGGTTGGTTGGCTGGCTTCTCCTGAATACATATGGGTGGGTGTTTTCGGATAGTTTCCGAACCGTGCATTTGAAAGGCAATATGCCAAAAGAAAATAGAGAAACTTTGACTAGCACCTGGGGGATGATGAGTGTTAAATGCTGGTGTGCATACCAACGTGAAAATTGATGCATATTGTATGGGTTCAGTTGTTTGGTGATGTTTCGATGGAACATCTACATTTTTTGAAGATTTTATTGTATTTTTTTTCTTTCGTTAATCAGTGTTCAATCACAGGTCTCTATCATGGACTTATGCATATAGCAGATCGATAGTATTTATGGAAATGCCTGGAGAAGTAGTTCAAAATTGTAAGTTGTCTCTAGTTTCCATCCAATCAAGCCTTGAAATTTATCATGAAATTTGCCATCTCATGGCTGAACATGGAACTGTCACTGCATTTCGAACTCCCAATTATTCAATTGATTCATTACAAACATGACACATCGCAACGGGACCGAACTGATGGCATCGCAAACAAAATTCCAAATTGGACAGACCAGCAAATAAAACCTTCGCCACCAACCTGCTTTTGTGTGTTTGAGTTTGTGTGTGTAAACGTTTGTGCCCTATCGCACCTGTCCGTTGTACTGTATTCCCTAGGTAATCGCCGGGTACACGGCTGGATGTGTGTTGCCCGGGACCAGCCTTGTACGCTCTGTGCATGTTATCATCAGGCAGCGCACAACAGCATTTCCTGTGACACATTCAATATTTACAGTTTGGAAAAAAAGTGGCCACCACCGACCAGATAGCTGCTGTTATGCCAGTGATGGACACGCTGCTTAACGATCACCTGCCCACACAGATACGGTACGTACCTACATACCTATATACACCTACATTTGTGCTGCCTCGAAGAGCTTGCCTTGCATAAATAGCGTTAACAGTGAACCGACGAGATTTACCTGCCTCTCAAAAAAGTACAAATTTTGCCTCCCCAGGGTATGGAACGGGCAGCGGCAGCCTTTTGTTCAAGCAGGAATGCGAGGCACAATCTATTGGTTTGGAAATAAATCGACCGCCTACCTACGATACATGGAAGCTTCAAGCAGGGATGGTGTTGAGATGTTGTTTGGATTGTTAGCTTACATTGAAAGTGATAAAATCAAGCTTTTCAATAATACGTAAAACGTAGAAAAAATATTGGGTGAACGTGAGTGTAACAAGACTCACACACGACTGTTTCAGTTTGGAAGAGAAGGAAGGCAAGGAGAGTCTTACAAAAGGCCATGCAGGATGGCCAGACACGACGTCAAGATCACCACAGTAGGCTTAAACGATCAGGTAGGCCAGGAAGAGGAACTAAGACCGACGCGTCGTCGCGATAATTGGAACGTTTAGCGCCCACCAGCTGAAGAACGAGATCGGCCTAAGACTGATAGATTTCGTCACCTGCAAGAACATGGCCATACGTAGCACCTACTTCCTGCACAGCCTTTCTTATGGTTGAACCTGGAGATCACCACAGGAGACGAAATCCTAGGAACTAAATCGTGATACTAACATCGACTCTGACCATTTGCTGGTGTGGTCAAAACACTCCATGATTAGAAACATAAGATACCGAAGGCCACCTCGGTATAATCTGGAGCAACTCAAGCTACCGGATGTCGCCACCCCATACGAGCAGAATCTCAAGGCAGCGTTGTCGGACGAGCTAGATGAAGTACCTCTCGAAGACTTCTGGAGTGCAATGCAGCTGAGTCCAACAAATGGAACTGCTGCCCCATTCACAAGACACACGCAAGTTCTACCAGAAGCTCAACACACCCCGCAAAAGCTGCGTTTGAGAGACTAAATATACAGGGATAACAATGGGAACATCTTGACGACAGACATGAGGTGATCGAAAGGTGGAAGCAGCACTACGATGAACACCTGAATGATGCGGGAAGTGCAGACATGTAGAACCAAATCAGCGGGAGAAATTACTACGTCATTACAACAGCAAGCAACAACGAGCCAACTTCCACGTTGAGGGAAGTTAAGCATGCTATTCAGCAGCTCAAGAACAATAAGTCAGCTGGTAAGAATGGTATCGGAGTGGAACTCATCAAGATGGGCCTGAAAAGTTTATTAGTCAAGTCCTGACTTGACAGCTACCGGAGGATTTGAAGGAAGGGGTCATATGCCCAATCTACTAGAAAGGTGTCAGTTTTTCATCTAAAGTGAATAAGTTTGTAGGAAATTATCAAGACAGCCTCATCGACGGCCGCTCGACAAAGGACCAGATCTTCGCCGCAGCAAATCCGTCAAAAATGCCACAAATATCGTGTCCCAACGCATCACCTGTTCATCGACTTCAAGGCGGCGTACGACAGCCTACTCTCAAAGCCTTCGGACATTTTCATCAGATCGCGCGTGCTCCATACTTGTATCGAAGACAAAGTACATGATGGCAAAGGGCTCCAGGGTGGAATCACCGCTCCCGCCAGCCCCAAATTTATATCAACGGTGATGAAATCGAGACGGTTGAAGAATTCGTGTACTTGGGCTTACTGGTGACCGCCGACAACGACACCAGCAGAGAAATTCAGATGCGCATTGTGGCGGAAAATCGTGCTTACTTTGGACTCCACAGAACTCTACGATCGAATAAAGTTCACCGTAACACGAAGGTAACTATCTACAAACCCTGATTAGACCGGTCGTCCTCTATGGGTACGAAACATGGACCCTACGTGCAGAGGACCAACGCGCTCTTGGAGTTATCGAACGGAAGTTGTTGCGTACCATCTACAGCGAAGTGCAGATGGAAGACGGGACTTGGAGAAGGCGAATGAACCATACCGCGAAAATCGGGAGGCTACGGTGGGCGGGTCACGTCATCAGGATGTCGGATAGCAACCCGACTAAAATGGTTCTCGAGAGTCTTCCGACCGGTATAAGAAGACGTGGAGCGCAGCGAGCTAGGTGGATCGACCAAGTGGAGGACGATCTGCGGACCCTACGCAGAGTGCGGAACTGGAGACAAACAGCCATGGACCGAGTGGAATGGAGACGGCTACTATGTACAGCAGAGGCCACCCCGGCCTTAGCCTGATCGGTACGGTACGTAGCCCCAAACCGTACTTTTGTTGATTATCTTAACCCTAGTCGTGCATTGAGGTCATTATGACCCAGACAGTCTCACTAATCGGTTACTACGCGGTATAGACTTCAAGGCGGCATAGATACTACAGCATCGGTCGTACGGAGCTATGATCGACAAATACGGTTTTCCATTAGATATGGGTGAAACGGCTCACTTCAGTGATCAGATCCGAGCCGGATCAATCACTCTAGTGAACCGGAATTTTTGAACTGATCTACAGCTCACTCATGAGAATGATAGAACCACACCGAGCGAATAGGATTGCTTGCATGTAAGAACGGCAGTAACAGTAACAATCCGGGTATTGTTGAACTATTATTGAATTTGTCTCATTTTGAATGTGAAGTTGAGAAAATAATTGTGAGTATGATTCAATGTCACACATTCAAAAGAAGCAAAACGATGCGTTTGATGAAAGTAGGCTTCCGCTTGCTTAAAGGCTGGCCTGTTGTTAAATGTTTCCAAATGTTGTTTTTGTGACCTCAAAACCATTCTGTACAATAGGTTTCGTGCTCATACACATGCACAATCAACCGACAAAACCACTATCTAGTCCGAACTCTTCGTTGTTCTACTATGCGTCCTCTGAGTCTGGCTCGATACAAACCCGGTAAAGTAAAGCCAAATAAATAATGTTATCAAGCGTCGGACCCTTCCACAGGCTTCGGCTGGCACTTTTTGTAGCGGCTCGGCGCCATTCGAAGTTCATACCTACTGTGGTGGCGTAGCTGGTGTTGATGTTGACTCCCGGCGGAGAACACGAAAAGTAAGCTTTCACCGAGTCCTCTCCACAACATAAATAATCGAAATCGATAAACGTACAATATTGCTCATTATTTATTGACGCTCGGCTGCTGAATAAATCATGATTGTCAGGTTACCTTCGGCTTGGAAGCGTGCGTGCGTGCTTGTCTGTGAATCTTCTGATGGACGGCGGACTTCCCCCACACGTTGCGTTATGTTTTGCTTTTTCTTTATTAGTTGTGTACATTTTTTAGTATCACCCTTTTTTTATATTGATTCAGTTAGGTAATTTACCGAGTAATAGCTCGTCGGTACACTAATTGTTTCGCTTATTGTGTACATGGTAGCGCGACCGTCATGGTAGTTTTCAAACAGCGTGTCATATGTTCCTGAAGGCTGAATTATTCAATTTCAATTTATTAATAAACGGCGTGACATATTTGCCGGGTGAAGAGCTTTTTCTTTTTCTTCCTGGCGTGATTCCAGGTAGAATCATTCTTCTTCACAGAAGTGGGCTCTGATGAGATTCTATACTTAGAGTTCTAAATCTATCCAAAATATAAGAAAGTAGCCAATGCAGAAGACAAGTTTGAATTTTGTTGCAGCGTGTTATCAAACGACCTCTTCCACTCTTCACTTTTAATTTATAAAGTACATCTTTTGAAAGCAAAGAGTCTAGAATAGTTCACAAGAGTCAAGTTCTTATGTTAATCCCATTCACAGCTTATCATTCGAACCCCTGCCCACCTTCTCAAGTTCATCGGAAACTATTTTTGGCTTCGCCCGGACGCTTCCATCAAATAGCAACTATTCCGGTTTTCCGGGAAGCACTGAAGCAGCCAGCAGCGCACCGATATGAAGTCGCTCATCCTCATCCGACACAGCACCGAACAACAATCGACGAGGGGCAAAACGATTGGACGACGACGGGGTGTGACAGAGCAAACGGTCAAAGTTTTATCTTCCACTAAACATTCTTCGGTTTTTATGTTGTGTTAATTTTCCTAGTCACGAAAGAGATGACGGACGACGACGGCGGATGGCAGTGGTTGGGTCGCGTCGCTGCTCATTCAATAATGACTTTTTCTGTGTGCATACTACAACGCAGCACTAGTAGTCTGATGTCTGGTAGTTGGGAAATGATGGTTGTAGAGGAGATCAGGGTTAAATGCGCTAGCCACATAGGTTAGAATTTTGAATTCATCACCTCGTGTAACAAAACGTTGTTCGGCACCAAAAGAAACTCTCTAAAGTGTGCACTGCACAGTGCACACGCCTTGTTGCAAATAAACAGCGAGTGGCACAGCTAGTTGGCGGAAGATAGTTTATAAAACAATGTTCACCGGGAGTGTATTATACATTGCAAGAATAACTATCGCGCAAAATTGTACGAAAACGCTAACAGATATGCGCGATTTCATTTGATTGTATCGGTACCTTTTGCGCGGTCAATCCTTAACTGATTTCCGCACTAATTGTAGAAGACACGAACATGATTATGATATACTGGCGACCGTTGTACATTTTTGCGCGACAATATGGTTGTACACGAAAAGCAATCGGTGACCATGCACGCGGCTAGTTTTGGAAGATTATTTGACGGGAATGCATTGTTCGGAGCGCAAAGTTAACCCTAATAAAAATGTATTATACACTGGCGATTGGGTGAATGATTGTATCATTCCGTGTATGATCAAGATGATAGCCCGAAAGGGTTGTTAAGCACGTTGAATCATATTTTTCTATTAGGGAAGAATATGTGACGCTGTCCATGATTTTTGCAAGTCAAGCCCGCGCATAAGCAATTGAAGCAATGAATGAATGAATTTGAAGCAACCACCAATAACACAGCGTAACAAAAAATAACTTTTGGTCTGTCTCAAAAGCAAACTTATGTGTCTCTAACAGATTTTGGGCCGCTGAATCCGAATCCGGTCTCAGATTTGCTCCAACGCTTCACAATTTTGAGCTATACCTCAATTTATAGGCCAAAATATGCGATTTTGGGTTTTTTTACTGCAAGTTATTAAGCATGGACATATATTTTTTAATCAATCAAAAGGTTAATTGGGTTTTTAAATTAAGAAAAAATCAAAGATTTTTTATTTTTAAACAAAAGAGCACCTTATTCTGAGCCTATGAGCTATGATTTTTTTTCAAATTTTTAGAACTTTATTTTGGTATTTAAAATCAATTTCAAAGAGATTTTTTGAAATCACATTTTGACAGCTGGGCAACTGCTTGACAGTTCTGCTCAGTACAAAATGCGACGAGGGGTGATTTGACAAATCGCTCCCATACAAATTTCAAATTGATTTTTAAATAGGTTCCCGGGCACCAAAATTGATGAAAATTTGGATTTCGGCTCAGTTTGGCATGCAGATTCAGAACATGGAATTATCTCAACACCACTAAAGAAGCCAATTGGTCAATTTACATCTAAATTAACGACTCATGCACAATATTTCGTTTTACCATATCGAATTTGATAGTTTGAAGCGATTTATGTTAGGTACGATATTTCCCATACAAGGAACCCTCCAAAAGTTGCATGCAAGTTTTCATACTAACATAAAATGCTTAAATCTATCAAATTTGATTAGGTAAAACGAAATATTTTGCATAAGTCGTTAATTTAGATGTTAATTGACCAATTAACCTTTTGATTGCTTGAAAAAAAAAAAATATTTCCATGCTTAATGGCTTGCAGTCAAAAAAGCCCAAAATCGCATATTTTGCCCTATAAATTGAGGTATATCTCAAAATTGTGACGTGCTGGAGCAAATCTGAGCCCGGATTTGGATTCAGCGACCCAAAATCCTTCGGAGACACATAAGTTGGCTCTTGAGACAAAAAAATGTTGCGCTGTGTAATGATACAGAAGACGTATACGCTACAGTAGAATTCAACACATTTCAAATTTATGAGATAATTTCTCTCACGCATAATTTTACGTCTTATTTGAGCATGAGAACAATTAAACTAATAGTCCAATAGTAAAATTAAACCGAGCCTATTTAATTAACGAAAGCCTGACAGGATCCCGAGCAGAGGAAAATATCAAATTAATAACTACAAACTTTCTAGGTTTAATCACCGCATGACTTTATCATAATTGAATTTTATTGGCTTTTTTCGGTGAACTTAATACTACTCAAAGAAGGAGGGAGTAACGAAAGTAATGAAAGAAACGGTGGATAGAATCGCAAGTGTGCGACGAGAGAAATTGAATAGAAGTTGAAAATTAACAGAGGGCCATAATTGAACAACACAATCACAACGACGACCCCTTTGCCTAACGTTCTCGTGTTGAACGGCTAGGTACTAGTAGTTTGATGATGACTACTAGCCCTAGACAGGCAAAAAGATCGTGGTTGTGATCTGTTAAATGTTGTTCGGCTTTGCTTTCGGTTCTATCGATCTGTGACACTTGTTCAGAGATTCATATCGAGCGAACGTTACTTATTTGATTTTCGCGCTTTCATCTCGTATGCTCCTATTGTGTCCAAATGATCTTATTCGAACCGAGTTTCATTCTTTCTTGCCAACTGGATTTTACTTTCTAGGTTTAATCACCGCATGACTTTATCATAATTGAATTTTATTGGCTTTTTTCGGTGAACTTAATACTACTCAAAGAAGGAGGGAGTAACGAAAGTAATGAAAGAAACGGTGGATAGAATCGCAAGTGTGCGACGAGAGAAATTGAATAGAAGTTGAAAATTAACAGAGGGCCATAATTGAACAACACAATCACAACGACGACCCCTTTGCCTAACGTTCTCGTGTTGAACGGCTAGGTACTAGTAGTTTGATGATGACTACTAGCCCTAGACAGGCAAAAAGATCGTGGTTGTGATCTGTTAAATGTTGTTCGGCTTTGCTTTCGGTTCTATCGATCTGTGACACTTGTTCAGAGATTCATATCGAGCGAACGTTACTTATTTGATTTTCGCGCTTTCATCTCGTATGCTCCTATTGTGTCCAAATGATCTTATTCGAACCGAGTTTCATTCTTTCTTGCCAACTGGTAAGAACGCTCGATATGAATCTCTGAACAAGTGTCACAGATCGATAGAACCGAAAGCAAAGCCGAACAACATTTAACAGATCACAACCACGATCTTTTTGCCTGTCTAGGGCTAGTAGTCATCATCAAACTACTAGTACCTAGCCGTTCAACACGAGAACGTTAGGCAAAGGGGTCGTCGTTGTGATTGTGTTGTTCAATTATGGCCCTCTGTTAATTTTCAACTTCTATTCAATTTCTCTCGTCGCACACTTGCGATTCTATCCACCGTTTCTTTCATTACTTTCGTTACTCCCTCCTTCTTTGAGTAGTATTAAGTTCACCGAAAAAAGCCAATAAAATTCAATTATGATAAAGTCATGCGGTGATTAAACCTAGAAAGTAAAATCCAGTTGGCAAGAAAGAATGAAACTCGGTTCGAATAAGATCATTTGGACACAATAGGAGCATACGAGATGAAAGCGCGAAAATCAAATAAGTAACGTTCGCTCGATATGAATCTCTGAACAAGTGTCACAGATCGATAGAACCGAAAGCAAAGCCGAACAACATTTAACAGATCACAACCACGATCTTTTTGCCTGTCTAGGGCTAGTAGTCATCATCAAACTACTAGTACCTAGCCGTTCAACACGAGAACGTTAGGCAAAGGGGTCGTCGTTGTGATTGTGTTGTTCAATTATGGCCCTCTGTTAATTTTCAACTTCTATTCAATTTCTCTCGTCGCACACTTGCGATTCTATCCACCGTTTCTTTCATTACTTTCGTTACTCCCTCCTTCTTTGAGTAGTATTAAGTTCACCGAAAAAAGCCAATAAAATTCAATTATGATAATAACTACAAAATCTCATAACCTGTTTTTATATCTCGTTTTGTCATTATTTAATTATCAAGGCATAGGTTTGCATTAACAAATTTTGTTGGACAATCTCATTTTGTTATAATCAGGCTATTGATGTGAAATCAAAGCAACAACTCGATAATAATTACCTGCCCTTTTGTTTTGTAACATTTTTGGATTACTCCGAAGTTCTGGAGGAACCCTTCGATACCCTGGACAAGTCTTCAAAAGAACTTCCAAAAGTAATTCTTCTCAGCAATTATTAGAATTCTTGACAAAATCTTTTGAAAAACTCCTGCAGAATTATTTGGAAAAAAAAACTCCTGGTTAAATTCTCAAAGAAATTTTCAGAGACATCTCAAGATAAAATTCGGGACAAATAATCACGGGAAATCGTGGCTTCGTGGTCGTGCGGCTAAGGTTACCAAGCCATTAGTTGCATCATGCTAAGGAGCGCGGGTTCGATTCCCGCCGCAGCTGTCAGGAAAAGTTTTCGGCGTGCCACTGGGCGTTGCATGCCAGTTCGTTGTCTAGTGTCCTGCTTCCTTCAAAGAGCAAATAGCTCACTGGAAGCATTAAACGTGTACGTGTCTTTTTTTAATCCTTGAAGGGATTCTGTTCATAATTCTGGAGGAATTTCTAGAGGAGTCCTTGAACATCTCACGGTGTCAAAATTTCGATTATTATCGAACATTCGTGTACCTCGGATTTTTCTTCGAAAAAGAATAGTATTTTGGCTATATATTCATAATCGGAAAACTAGAAAATATTTCATCGGCGAAAATTTTTCCATACATTTTGTATGGGACGTTTTTTGGGCTAAAATAGTAATTATTGATTTTTAGTATGGGAACTACCCAAAAACTCATCTAACTCAAATTTTCCCCGATAGAATATTTACAAATTTTGCATTTTTACATTATAGGCAGAATTCTAACATTATATGAAGAAAAATCCGAGGTACATGAATGTTCGATAATAATCGAAATTTTGACACCGTGCATCTGTGAATGATTTCGTGGAAGAACCCTCACAGTAATTTATTGAAGTTTTTTTTTTACATTATTGAGGAATGATTAATTCATTCTGATTCTGAATATAAATATAGTATTTTTTGATCATTTTAAGTATTGTTACTCATGTTACTGGTGGGTTTGTGAGTCAAAGTGAATAGTTTTATATAACAGCCATTCCATAGCAGCCATTCCATAGAAAAACGATATAGTGCATCTCCGATTGTCGTGAAACTTGGTGGGCTTATAGTTCTTCGGAAATAATTAGACCGGTATTTTTTTATTTCGTCATTAGGGTGACCAATTTTCATATAGGGTGGTCCAAAAATCAAGGATTTTCAAAACTAAAAATTTTCAAAAAATCGTAACTTTTGAACCAGTTGACCGATTTTAAACTTCTTTTTTAGCTATTGAATTGTAGTTTTCAGGAAAAATACGTTAAAGGGGCTAAAATGTAAAGAGTCCTATAAAATATGCAAATATATTAGTTTTTTCAGGTTTTCATGGTCTCGGGACCAAAGAGGTAACCAGGTTTTATATTTTTATCAGAAAATTCGGGAAATTTGGCGTAACATATAAAAAAATCAGAGATGTATGCTTTTTATTTTTTGAGATATGATTTTTTGAAAATAAAAGGTCAAATTTTCCCATACAAGACACTTCTTTAAATTTGATTATATTTTGATTCCTTATAATATTATGGATGTCAAAACCACCAGGAATCACTTTAAAAAGCAATACTATGCATAGTTTTATGAGAATGTGCAATTTCAAGCAATTTTAGAGTAGCTAGTACTAAAATATATGACTCTCTAGATTCAAAAAATCATATCTCAAAAACAAAATAACATACATTTCTGATTTTTTGATATGTTACTCCAAATTTCCTGAATTTTATGATAAAAATATAAAAACAGGGTACCTCTTTGGTCCCGAGACCATGAAAACGTGAAAAAACTAATATATTTGCATATTTTATAGTACTCTTTACATTTTAGACCTTTTAACGTATTTTTCCTGAAAACTACAATTCAATAGCTTTTAAACAAAAAAAAAAAAAAGTTTAAAATCAGTCAAATGGTTCAAAAGTTACGAGTTTTTGAAAATTTTTAGTTTTGAAAAACCTTGATTTTTTGGACCACCCTATATGAAAATTGGTCACCCAAATGACGAAATAAAAAAATACGAGTCTAATTATTTCCGAAGAACTAAAAGCCCACCAAGTTTCACGACAATCGGAGCTGCACTATATCGTTTTTCTATGGAATGGCTGATAATAAGTATCATAATTTACTTAGTTACGATTTTGATACCATAACAAATTTTGCTTTCCGATTATTATCAATAACATATTAATATCTAAATTTGTTATTAAAATATTTTCCAAATTCACTGTTATTAAGTTGTTATTGAAACTAACAAAACAAGTTATTGAAATGGTTTTAAAAGCACATTTTTTTGTTATGATATTTGTTATTTGGCCGTTTAAGACAGGCAAGTTTATAACATAATATGTTATGTTAATAACATAGAAATCATCGATTCTATTATTCAGTTATTTTACCCAAATAACACAGCTCCTAATGCTGTTGTTATTTCATTCTGCTCGGGATGTGGCGGAAGATAATACCTGAATATAAATATCATCATCAACAATTTTGCCGGTTTTGTTAAATGGTTCAATCATTTTCCAAGTGTAACATAAGTAGCTAATCATGATAGATCAGTAATAGATGGGATGTGCACATAAAATCATCAAAGGACAGACTCGTTTATCCGGCAATAGGAAAACATCACCCTGGATAATCGAACTTCTTTTTTTATTTCCTTAGCCTATTGTGTTAGGGCACCTTAATTGGTATCCCTTCCGGGGATTGCTCCAGGAAGTCCATTTGGGTATTCCTACAAGAAGTTCCATCTAAAGATCCTTCTTCGCTATTCTTCTTCTTCTTCTTCTTCTTATTTTTCTTCACGGCTCTACGTACCAACTGGAATTTGACCTGCCTCTTCAAGTGTTCTTCGGGAACTTAGACAGTTTAGGGCTTTCTTTGACTGTCTTGTCATTGTCTGAGTTTTTACACTACAATCATGTTTACAAAAATTTTTTTAAGTGAAATAAATTTGACGCATTTTTTACACGATTCTCTTGAAACTACGCTATGTGTTGAATTCTTCTCTCCTGGTAGCTATTTCTTTCCGACGGAACTCAGATTTCTCTTATCATCCTTGATACCCTGTCCAAATTCTCCCGACCGAAACTGCTATATTCACTAGGCTAACTGGAGATTCCTATAGATTTTTTTCCGGATTTTCGATTGCTCTGATAATGCAATCTTGGTTTTCTTCAGTAATTCCTACAAGCGATTCTACCTTGTATTCCTCCAGATTCCTTAATGGGTTTCTTCTGATAAATCGTCAGGAAATAATTCAGAAGGTCCTTTAAGTGAATTAGGAGTTAAGTCTTTCAGAAATAAGTTTCTCTAGGAAAGAGGAGTCTAGGATCTTGGAAAACAATCTGGGGATTTCTCCAGCAACTCTTGAAGGGTTCCCAGAAGAACCTAAGGATTCTCAAAAAATCCTTAAGAAATTCTATCAACACTAAGGGTATTCCTTGAGGATGTATTGAAAGAACTTTTACAGGATTCCTGGAAGGAATTTCTCAAGGATTCCCATTAATAACTTCTGAAGGATTCTCAAGAATAACTCCCCGGAGATTTCTATACAGAACATTACTGCGTTCAACAAAAATAAATTTCCAAAAATGTGATCATAAATGTGGTGAAAACCACTTGTCGGCATCACAATCAGAAAATTGTAATTTGAACTGTACAATCAAGATGTAGAAGATATCAGAAAACAATTAAATTTCATAGTAAACTGCATATTTTTACTTTTGGAATGTATTCTACAGTAAAACTTTCAATTCATATTAAAATGTTGCAAAATATTTTGTCAAAGAAAATTATTCCGTTTTATCACTATTCCGTTTTTGTCAACTGAAAATCACGGACCATGTTGATAAAAACGGAACATACCTGTATTCTTGTAGGAATTCTTGGAGGAATTCCTGGAGAAATTCCTAGAGAGATTCTTGGAGGATTACCTGAAGGAATTCTTGGAGGGATTCCCGGGGATATTCCAGTAGGCATTTCTGGAGGAACTTCTGAAGGTATTTATTGAAAAACCCTGGAGGTATTCACGGAGAAATTTATAAAGGAACTCCTGGCCAAATTCCAAGACGGATTGTTGGAGGAATTTTGACATAAATATTGGAGCAGGTCTTGGAGAGATTCTTATTAGAGTTCATGTTGGACTTCTTGAAAGAATTTCTGAACAAAAAATCCTTGAAGGAATTCTCGATGGAATCCCTGGAGTTGTCCCGGGAGTATTTTCTTGAGGAATTTCTGGAGGTTTCCTGAAGAATCTAGGAGGTATTCATAAAGGAATTTCTGGAGGATTTTTTAAATGAATTTATAAATGAATTTCTTGAAAAACCCCTGGAGGAATTTCTAGCGAAATTCCTGAAGGGATTATTGGCAAATATCTTAGAGGGTTCTCTGGTAAAATTCTTGGGAAAAGTACAGTAGGAATTTTTGTAAATCCTGGAGGTATTCTTGGAAGAATTCTAGACAGATGTCTTGGAGGAACTTCTGGATGAATTCTGAAAAAAATTCCGGATCAATTTCTGGGAGAATTGCTGGAGGAAACTCTGGAGGAACCGCTGGAGAAATTTCTGGAAGGATTCTTTGAATCCTGAAAAAATCCCTGGGTTAGTTGCCGGAGGAAATCTTGGAAGAACTTCTGAAGGAGCTCTGGAGGAATACCTGGATGAATTCCTGGATGAATCCATGGAAGAATCTATGCAGGAATCCCTGGAGGTATTCGTAAAGGAATCCCTGGAGGTATTCCTGAAGGAATCCCTGGAAGAACTTCTAGAGAAACCACTGGAGGAATCCCTGGAGAAATTCTTAGGAAAATTCTTGGAGGAATCCCTGGAAAATTTCCTGGACGAATTCCAGGAGAAATTTCTGGAGGAACTCTTGGGAAAACTTCCTTGATGAGTTTTTAAGGAATGCATGGCGAAATTCTTGGGGACTCCCGTGGAATCCTCGGGGAATTTCTGAAGGAATTCCCGAGGAACTCCTGCAGGATTTTTCGAAAAGTATTTCCTGAAGAACTCATGAAGGAATTCCAGCATAGCACCTGAATAAATTTTCGAGAAACTGCTGAGAAACTCTTGAAGAATCTCACGGGAAGTCTTGAGACATTCCCTAGGAACTCGTAGAAATATTCTCGGAGAATATCACGATGAATTTCTGGGGGACTCCTGGAGGAATTTCCGAGGAACGCCTAGAGGAATTCTTGGGTAATTTCCAACACTTCCAAATACCATAAAGAACATTTTCATGTCAGTGGATGCAAAAGCAACACAAATTCTCAACAAATTATGAGATACAACAGAGGTAATCGTGGAAGAAGTACAAAAATGGACGGGACTTCACATTAAGGTTTTTAAAAAACTACTTGTTTCACCAATTAACACTAACCCCATCACTTTTATTATATTCCTATTTATAATTGTACATTTCACATTTCCTAACACTTATTCTGGGCCAGAAGGGCTTTCAACTGATTACTTCGTTTCTATTAGACCTATCGTTTCAAACGTTCACTTCCAACTGACTGATCGAGCCAGACCAGACCGAGGGCACACCTGTGTCCTCCGATTGAGTTCGATGCTTTCTCGATGTCAGCAAAAGTTCACTGGATGACAACTGGCCTGGTTGTTCTGGGCTGCGTTGGATGGTCGGTGTTACTGTGCGCCGGTATCGATTTATCGTGTCATCAATATGCTCGGAGTCCAAAGGGTATTCTGGTATGGAGGTTATGCTCAGTATCTCCAAGGGTGATACTGCTTTGTCAGCATCTAGTCCACGATATGCGGAACATCGTGGGTAGAGCCTAGGGATGTCCCTAACTGTACATCGATAAAATAAAGATACACAAGAGTAGAGCTTGTAGAGTTTGAAGGTCTTAATTTCAGAATAGTGTGGATGACCTAGATCACCAAGTGAATGTTGCTAAGTTATCAGAATTGCACTCTGAGGTTCTAAGAGTAGCGTTGATTATATTCCGCAAGCATTCGCTACAATAAAAATATCCTAAGATTATTTGTATTGCGACCCATACTGCAAAATACATTGAGTCCATTTGTATGCCAGTGGACACCCAAATAGCAACAAATACAGATACTCGTAATATAACAGACACAATCGTGAAAGAATTATGCCGATACAGAGTGAAGAAAAACAAGAGTAGAGCCTGTAGACCTTTAAGTTTTTAATTCCAGAAAAGTTTGGAAAGCCTGGAATATCCCATACATGTACCAAAAGCATTATATGTGCACTGAGGTTCCATCAGCACTATAGACTACATTCCACGAAAATTTTTCACAACTAAAGCGTGAGACAGTATGTAGATCTCTCTCTCTCTTCTTGGCGTAACGTCCTCACTGGGACAAAGCCTGCTTCTCAGCTTAGTGTTCTATGAGCACTTCCACAGTTATTAACTGAGAGCTTCCTCTGCCAATGACCATTTTGCATGTGTATAAGGACTGTTCATTTTATAAAGAGGACACCTTATTTGTGTGATATCTTTTTTTATTTTTCAATAAAATCATTATCGGTTTTTTGCATTGATTTCCATAGCTATTCTACAGTGTAGGAAAAATATAACATTATACAAATTGTCCTTAGTTATGGAACTGAAGCGGTTTTCGTTAAAACTCAATAAAACCCCATTTCTCAAAATTCTACAAAACTTTCCACATGCAAAACTTTAAAATTTTCATGAACTTTTCAACGTGTTGGGATCTTATACTATTCTTCTAAAGGTAGAGTGTAATAGTTGGTCAGTAATAATGCACCAAGCATTATACAGCTTGATATAGTGAGTTACCTTGTTATCAATAAAATTGATAAAAAATACTTATTTGAGTCCAGTGATGCAATAACACTACAGAATCAGTTCAAAATTTGTCCAGTATAGAAAAGAACCGCATTCTAAATGATACCGAAGAAAAATATGCTTTAAAGTACATTCTTCATAATAATTTTAATACTTAATGATGGCCATAATGAAAAATTGCATACTTTTTGCTCCATAAATGCATGTTTTTGATTCCAGAAAAGCTTATTATTATTTATTTTTAGCAAGGTCCGACCCTATGTGATTATATACCTTATTTGAAAATAACTACATGTTAATTTTTATTTTCGACATCATTGTTAAGTAGTATTTGCAATAGAGTACATCGTTATTTAGAAGAACCTTCAAAGAACGAAGTGGTTTTATCTCCGGTAACTGCCATGAAGCACAGTAACCAAGCCAACAACGCAATCAAGAAGCGGTTTTCTGCATTTGAAATTGAATTATTAGTACTTTCGATTAGATCAATTGAAAACATTCAAAATTTAATATTTTTATACATTTTTGTTTAACAAAAAATTTTATTCTGAAAATTGAGTCCAACTTGTAACTTTAATATCTCAACAACCATTATTCCGATTAGGTTTATATTTTGCCAGAATATGTATCACTCAAACTGCTGCAGCATGGCAAACACTTTTATGCAATTCAAAACGATACACCGATGTTTTACAGAAATTTTGTGTTTATCTTAAGTTTTTGAGAATTGAAAAATTGATCTCTCGAAACACTTTGCCACATTTCTATGAAATTCAATAATTTTAACTTAATTTATTTATGGTTATTATCTGCTAATATTATGTACTGAACAACTAACCAAGGCTGCTCAAATTTGAACTACGCGTTTTCTTTTTATAGCCTTGCAAAGTTGTCCTCTTTATAAAATGAACAGTCCTTATCGTGTGGCAGGCACAAAGAAACTCTATGCCCCAAGGAAGTCAAGGAAATTTCCTTTACGAAAAGATCCTGGACCGACCGGGAATCGAACCCGTCACCCTCAGCATGGTCATGCTGAATACCCGTGCGTTTACCGCCTCGGCTATATGGGCCCTTGTATGTAGATATCGTAAGCCAATCTTCAAAGTGTATTGGAGGCCATTTGTATTTCACGGAATGTCCAACTACCACAATATCAAGTTGCTCATAGCATTGTGAGGTGTAATGAACATCAACGTGTCTAAACTTCTTGGACAGAGTGAACACAAACGATGGTAGATGTTTTAAATCTTAAGAAAATGAATTCCAGAGTAGTTTGGATAACCTAGATCACCCAATTCATGTACTATAAATTTTCGAGGGGTGCTTTGAGGCTTTTTGAGTACCGTAGACAATGCTCTGTAATCATTCATCGTGTATAAAATTTGGTTGAGAATGTTAGATTTGTGTCACAAACTTCGGAGTACTTTGGAGGCCTTAGAATAGCTCTGAGATCAAAACAATCAAAAGAAAATCGTGTTAAGTACTGTTCCGTTTAATTCCAGTAAAAATTTGCATCCTTTGACAGATACGTATTTCGACCTCAACTGTAAGGTCGTCTTCAGTGTCCTGTACGTGACTCGACTTATAAAAAATCGCATATTTTGCCCTATAAATTAGGGTATTACTCAAAGTCGTGAAGTGCTGGAGCAAATCTGAGCCCGGATTCGGATTCAGTGACCCAAAATCTGCCGGAGACACATAAGTTTGCTTTTGAGACAGGCCATTTCAATTTTTATTTCGCTGTGATCAAACTTATTCCCAAGCAACACACACGGTTACAAAACAGTAACGGCAGCGTATGTAAGGGTTGCACAGAAGTCACTGTAACTTACTTGTTGCTTGGGTTGATACAAGATGCCTAGAGGGAACCCAGTAGAAACTTGTTCTGGAATCCTAAGTTTTGGAGAAGTTCCAAGTGGTTGCATAGAAAATTTCCTTGAGTTATTCTAAAAGTATCCCCGAAGAAGCTTCTATACATAGCAAAAAGATTCTTGTGAAATCACATCATTTTTGCTGCACATCAGTCACGTCGTAAAAACGGTGTACAAATTACATCCCTTCCGCGCAACTTATTAGCCGCCGCAGCTTGAAAGTTTGTCTAGCAATCGCCAGAACCAGAACGGTACATGATTCATATATAAGTAAAATATTGGCATGGACTCGTACACTGATCCGTTGATTGTGAGGCATATCTCTTACCTCTCGACTATTCCACCGAATAAGAAGGTGGATGATAAATGAAGCTGGAACGGGTTTGTGGACACTTTCCGTTGCCATCAAGGGTGTAACTTGGTCAGTGTGATAATTACTGAAAAATGATGTGACCGAGTAGAATTACGTTCAAAAATGGATAGATGGCCAGAAATTACGCGCCCGGATATTACAAATTTATTTGCTGTGTAGGAATCTGTGAACATTCCATTGGGAAATTTGATTTATTTGTTTTACATCATCGGAGCATTTTACACGAATTCTTTCCACCTACAAAAAAGCTGCGAGGTGCTGCTATTGGCACTCAACTTGTGGTTTGAATAAATAACAGCTTCTGCTGTTCTGGAGCGCAAGAAGAACTGATATGAGGGAGAATGGGGCATCCTCAACAACGCATTGCACCATCAAACCTTATTCCGGATTAGCACGACATCAAACGACAGCTCGTTTTTCCTGATGGGAGCTTACCATTCACGCCCTCGTGCTCAAACGAAAACTTCCGCACACGTACATAAAAGAATTTGAGAAATTGGAATAGTTTTCTGATGAAACCTAAACACAGACACACGGCCGAAGACGAAGCGCACGCGGGAGTCTCATAAGAAGCAAGGGCGGTCAAACCATTCATCCCGCTACTCTGACTCCTCGGAGACCTCACCACCACGTGATGCTGCTTCTCTGCTAAGAATGCTTGAACGAACGAAATCGAATGGACTTTTAAGTGCACTGAAAACTATCGACGGGGCGAGAGCAAAGTTTCGCATCATCAACAACACACCACTGATCGTCCGAACCGAAGACGACGACGGACGACGGCCGATGGCAGTGCCGACCGCACCAGCAACGAGAGGAGTCGAGCGGTGTCCTCTTGGGGTTGTCAGGCGATAGAGCATGCAGCCATTGCACTGCACATCCTCAACACTCTGCGGTGTTTTCTTGCCGCCGAAGCGATGCACCGCGGCAAAGGGGGTTCTGTTTTTCTTCGAGAACTTTTCGACGACGAACGAACGCCGAGACTTGGGCCATGTCGTTCATTCGTCGGGCGGAATGATAAAAGTTGAGCATCTTAAACTAATATTATCTCTTGGGGTAGTCGAAGTTTCGCCCGATGCTCGCTTTATTCTACATAGCTTTCTTGTGTTGTAGCTACCAAATAATACCGCGGTATCGAAAAATGCTCTGAGTACTCAGTGGTGTGTCTATTGCTGCTGCTGCTGCAATGAATTCTGTTTTTGGTTGATGCAATCCGATATCTAGCTTTGGGTTGGCTGATCCAAATTCCTGGGGTTTCCCCAAAGTTTGTATGATATTTGTTTTTGTTTATGAAGAAAACGTTCTGCATCTAAAACTCCTCGACGGCTCAAGAGGTATCAACAATAGGTAGGGTATGCTTCTGGTATACCTTCTGGTAATATATGTACATATTAGAAAGACTACTAAATACTTATTGAAGCTGAGAAATCAATAACGATTTCACCTAGAGCTTTTTTATATCCTTATTTTCCCTGACAAAGTCAAGGACGACCTTGGTGGTAGTTTCGTAACTACCACCTCTGATTCATATGCAGAAGATTCGACGTTCAATTCTTGATTCTTCATCATCTATCAAATTGAAATCTAAAGTTATAGTATACTCACATAAATAAGAGAGAACGCATATAATGCTGTGGCAAGGAGATCTCAAAGTAGAATCCCATTTCCTCCTCAGCAAGCGTTTCGGAATATGTTATAGATGGAGCGTGGTTGAAGAGAGCCACCAAAAAGGACAGAAATGCGTCCTCGAAGTCCAACTTCAGCAAGGTCCTCATGCAGGACCTGATGCGACTTCTAAAGTTGATGACGGCAGCCAAGCAAGCCCATGAGAAACATATGGAAACCTCAGCAGCGACAGAACCCGCGAAAACAAAGGTAACGTTGTCTACCTACCCAGACGGAGGCCTCCGCTTTTGCAGGTAGCTAAAAGTGTGCGGCGGATTCCTCCAATAATCCCTTTGGTAATTCCTCCAGGAATTTCTGCGGGGAATACTCCAGGGATTCCTTCGGGAATTCCTCCATGGAATCCTCCAGGAATTCCTCCATGGAATCCTCTAGCGATTCCTCCAGGGATTCCTTCAGGGATTCTTCCAGAAATTCCTCCAGGGATCCCTCCAGAAATTTCTTTGAGGATTTCTCCAGGAATTCCTTCGAGGATTCCTCTAGGAATTCCTTCGGGGATTCCTCTAGGAATTCCTTCGGGGATTCCTTCAGAAATTCCTTCGGGGATTCCTTCAGGAATTCCTTCGGGGATTCCTTCAGGAATTCCTTCGGGGATTCCTTCAGGAATTCCTTCGGGGATTCCTTCAGGAATTCCTTCGGGGATTCCTTCAGGAATTCCTTCGGGAATTCCTTCAGGAATTCCTTCGGGGATTCCTTCAGGAATTCCTTCGGAGATTCCTCTAGGAATTCCTTCGGGGATTCCTCTAGGAATGCCTTCGGGGATTCCTCCAGGAATTGCTTCGGGGATTCCTCCAGGAATTTCTTCGGGGATTCCTCCACGAATTTCTTCAGGAATTCCTCCAGGAATTCCTTCGGGGATTCCTCCAGGAATTCCTTCGGGGATTCCTCCAGGAATTCCTTCGGGGATTCCTCCAGGAATTCCTTCGGGGATTCCTCCAGGAATTCCTTCGGGGATTCCTCCAGGAAATCCTTCGGGGATTCCTCCAGGAAATCCTTCGGGGATTCCTCCAGGAAATCCTTCGGGGATTCCTCCAGGAAATCCTTCGGAGATTCCTCCAGGAATTCCTTCGGGGATTCCTCCAGGAAATCCTTCGGGGATTCCTCCAGGAATTCCTTCGGGGATTCCTCCAGGAATTCCTTCGGGGATTCCTCCAGGAAATCCTTCGGGGATTCCTCCAGGAATTCCTTCGGGGATTCCTCCAGGAATTCCTTCGGGGATTCCTCCAGGAATTCCTTCGGGGATTCCTCCAGGAATTCCTTCGGTGATTCCTCCAGGAATTCGGGGATTCCTCCAGGAATTCCTTCGGGGATTCCTCCAGAAATTCCATTGGGGATCCTTCGGGAATTCCTCTAGCAGTTTCTTGGATTCTTCCAGGAATTCCTCTAGGGATTCTTCCAGGACTACTTATCCTGCTTAATAATTGAATAATGTATTGGTATCCCAGACCATCCGGAATGACTCTGAGACCATGTAGAACGTGTCCTACAGAATCATAAACTACTTAGACAATGTTTTCGGATAATTGTAGGCAAATATTTTCACAAATTCCATCGAAAGAACAAGATAAGGATAGGATCATTGGTTCTAGGATCAAGTGAAGCAATGACTAACTCGAATAAAACACTAAACTCACAACATTCATTCACTAAACTTTTATAATATACATATAGCTCAGATTTCCTCCCATAGCTTATTCCATCCATCGCCGTCACAACGTAAATCTATACAGCCCAGCCCCAGTGCAGAAAACGAACCATGAAACCGGAAAATGAGATGTCAACTAGGAGAATAGTAATTGTCGCTCCAATTCAAATGCATGCATATTTTCACACTAATGTTCCATCAGGCGGGCGGCGAGCACATAGCACTGCATGCTGTTGCTGCCTCTACTCTCGGGGCACAGTTTTGAATTCACTTGATGACACATATCAGAAGCTGGAACATATTTTCATGTGCTGCTGTTCACAGCCTCTGCTGTTTTCTCCATGGAGGCAGAAATTGGTTAAACTATTGAGAATATCGAGATTGACAGCTAGTTTTGGCTTTTTTCATTTATTTATACCATA
Organism: Aedes albopictus; assembly: GCF_035046485.1. NCBI lineage: Eukaryota > Metazoa > Arthropoda > Insecta > Diptera > Culicidae > Aedes > Aedes albopictus. The sequence goes on from NC_085138.1 coordinate 277,273,320, forward strand.
TCCAATTTCAGCGAATGAGTAGAAAGCTTTGCGAGAACCAGATAATTGTGCATTTGACTATGACATGAAAAAGCTATAATTTGTTTGATTATTTAGTGAATTCAGCACAACAGAAACAGCAATAAACAACGAAAATGTTTTCTTCGCTGTTCCTTGCATGATACAGCGGTTGGAACTGTACAAGCTCAATCATATTGAATAATCGTCTTTCATTCCATCCATTTGGCTCTTCGTTTTCACTGCAAAAATGATTTACCTCCAGATGTAAGCTTCTATTAATTGTATGTTATTGTATTTTCCGATCTATCGGAGAATAGAATTCATCGTTTCTGAATTGGTAATCACTAAAATAAAATACCAAACGATTTTCCTAGTTTTACCTGTAATGAACACTAATTTCCACGAATGCAACCTGATATGATTTTCCAATTAGCGTCTGCCAACAACGCTCAAAAATACCCTATAAGTGGAGCACCACCGCTTTCATAATTCAAATTAACCACAACACAAATGCGCATTTTTTTTCCCGCTTCCATTTGCATTCAAAACATAGACATCACTGTGTGCTGCACAAAGAGGATTAGAATAACACAACCATTAGATTGGTTTTGAATTGGACCAATCGGGTTGCACATAATAACGATTCATATTGCACGAGCTGAAAACAATTCACTTCAGCAGCAACTCCATTCTAAACCAATTAGCCACACGTCAAGTGAATGGTGGTCAGCAAGTCGGTGCGTTTTTGCAGCTAACTAAAATTAGGAGTGGTTCTCAAGTTGAGCGTTAGTGGACTGCGTTTATCGATTTTAGTTTTACGACTACCATACCAAAGCTTTTTATTTGATCGACTTTCACCTATTCGAGAAACATGCAATGAAAAAAATCAAAATTAACGTAAAAATGATGTTGTATTGTTAATCACATACTTCAGTCATAATAATATTCATTTCTGCTTGATTTAAAACTTCTCACTGTGTGATTAATAACTTGTTTCTTGTAAAGTCAACTTGATTGCTTTCTTCATGAGTTTCTTCAAAAATTGTTGATGATTCCTTCGAAAGTGTTCCATTGATTTATTCGGGAACTTCAACAAATTGATTTGCTTCAGAATTTAAATCAAAGACGGCGGAAGATGATCTGGAAAGCATTATCGGATTTGAACTTAGGTTAGAGCTGACCCTGACTTCATGAAAAAACGACACAAACGAGGAATCACTTTGCGTAACTGAACCCGGATACCCGGATAAATCGCGTAGAACGATTTGAATGAACATAAGAACAAAAAAAAACACATCCACACCCGCGAAATAACGAAACTCTCCTTGAAGAAAAACGACGTGGACAACGTGGTTTACTACTTGCCACTAGAATGGACATGATAATCTTGACCCTTAAAAAAATAAAAATGAAAGATGTTTTGCTGCATTGATTGCAGGGTTACTTGCTTGTACATTTGAAATGGAAAATGGTGATACGTTCTCAACAGTTTTTTTTTTTCAATCACTTTGTTTAGACATAGTTGCCTGAATCCTACTAAAGCAAAAAGTGTATTAGCAGTATAAAACAAAACTCAAAAAATGGAAGCATTTACTGAAACAATTTCAGAAAAACTATCCGGAAGAATCTCGGAAGAAGTTAACGAAAAAATCCATGAAGGAGTTCCTGAAGAAATTACAGAGGTCGTTACTGAAATCCCGGATGGAGCTCCTGGAAGAATCCCGGAGAAGTTTCTAGAGGAATACTGAAAGAAGTTCTTGTAGGATTCCTGCAAGCAGTGTTGGGAAAAACTCAAATTCTCAAATCTCATGGCTGAGTTGTTTCACGCGCGATTCTTGACTCGCCAAACTCACCGTCGAAAAATCATGCATGAGTTGACTCGTGATTTCACTCATTGCTTTATTTCTTGGTGTTCTTATTATTTACATCAAAGTTTTTAGAATTATATGATAGAACAAAAGCAAATCTAGCGTAAAATAACATTGAATGCCGTTCAAAATGATTTGGATTCGTTGTATAAGCGAACGAGATTTCGGCGCTTGACTCGCATGAAAATCTCGCGCGTGAGAAAATGATTCAGAATCGCGCGCGAGTTTGCTCACGCAGGAGCGGTTCATGAGTCTGCTTTGAGTGTGATTTTACCAACACTGCCTGCAAGAATCTCAGAAGGAATTCTTAAAAAAAATCACAGAAGAAACTCCGGGAGGAATTCCACATAAAATTCCTGGAAGGAATCCCAGACGAAATTTTGGAAGAAGTTTTTGTAGGTAGCTTGGAAGGAGTTCTTGAAGCAATCATTGAGATTTTTTTTTTCTCGAAAGCAATCCCGAGTGAAATTGCTGGAATTCCCAAATTTTCTAGGAATACCTTGTGAAAGTAAAAAAAAAAATCCCAGGAGAAATTCCTTGAAGTCCCACAAAGAATATCTGAAGGAATCCTGAAAGGAGTTCTTGGAGCAACCTCTTAGGAATCTTAGAAAGGATCCCATAAGGAAACTTCCAAAGGAATCCCAAAAACGATCTCAGATGGAGATCTCTGAGGAACCATAGAGTAAAGTGGGGCAAAAGTTCGAGTGGGGCAAGAGTTTCTTTTGAAGTTTTTGAGCTCAATTCAAATTATTTCTTTTGGGTGTCAAGGTTGTTTGAACCCTTTTTGAAAAAGAGTCTTTCACTCCAAAAATTATGAAAATTGATCAATATTTCGAAAAGTTATGACAAAATGTTGGTTTTTGATCAAAAAATTGTAACATGCGATGGTCCTTCCAACGCATGGAATGGAATTGTAATGAAATCGAATTCGATATTTTATTTCGGGGCGTAGCTAGGTATATTTTGAAGATGCTTTAGCATGTATAACTTTTTGCAAAAAAGATTTGGAAATCATATTTTACACATAGTGGGGCAAAAGTTCGAATTGTGGGGCAAAAGTTCGAGTCATGTGGCAGCTTTAGGTAAAAACCTAAAATTCGTCAAAATGTACATATTATCTCTAAGAGTGATGGAATTAGTGAGAAAATTCGATTAAAGTTGAAAAAAAGGTTGTTTATTTGAATTTGGCGGAAAACTACTAATTTTTGGTGTAGTAAATTTAACCCTGATTTGGGTAAAATCCAAATCGAATTTTAAAGTGTATTCCAGTTCTAACATCAAATATAAAGTGGTTTCAGGTATTCCTATTACCAAAGTATCAAAATAGTGTGCTACGGTTAGCGAAATTCTACAAACACTTGATTCGAACTTTTACCCCAGTGGTGGGGCAAGAGTTCGAATAAAACACACATATACAAACTACAAAAAATCCCTGTAACTAAAAATTGAAAAGACATTTGGCGTAACTTTGTTCAACAAAATTTTAGCTCATGGATAGTAGAATCACCAAATGGTATTTATTTATTTTTATCTGCTTCGATTTTTTGAAATAGGTTGAATTTTCAACTAAGGTCGAACTTTTGCCCCACCTTACTCTAGAAAGTGATCCTAGAAGATTCCTGGAATAAATTTGTGCAGAAACCACGAAAGAAATTCCCGGAGGAAACTCAAGAAAAATTGCTAACGTTATCCTAGAAGGAACTCTTGACGTAATCTCAGAAGGTAATTCTAAAGAAATCCCTGAAAATTCTCTGGAAGAATCTCGGGAGTACTTCCTGGAGGAACCCTAATAAGAGCCCTTGAAGAAATTGCTCACGGAACTCATGGGCGAAACTATGGATTTTAGCCGAGCATTATAAACAAATATTCATTAGATCATTTATTCATCATTCATCGCCCCATATATCATAGAAATGCTTCTAGGGGATGCCTGACACCCCCGGAAACCCCAGTAGTTTCGGCAATGACGGAATCTCTTTTCGATCGTCCATAAATGACGTAGCATTTTTTACCCGATTTTTTACTCCCCCTCCCCCTTCATAGCATATTTTCCCATACGTGATACATGATACATTGTCGACTGTTCGGGCTCGTTTGGAAGTTGACCACAAATGTTAACTTCTTTTCCCGATCACCATAGATAGCTGGGTAGTGTCGGTAGCGGTTGTTTCAATTGGCTAAGAATAACACTACAGATCGCTTGATCCGGTGGTAAGAGTCCACTAAACAGGGGACCTCTAATTCATGGTGTTATGCGGCTTTATGCTTGTGCCAAGGAATGAAAGGTTAGGGGGTTCTAATAAAAACCTAACCACAAACGGAGCATGTGGAGAAGTAGGGCTTCCTCCACAGTATTACGCCCCTACTGCGCTAACCGGAGCAATGGTGCAGTGGATCTTGCGTTTCTCCGAGATAATCTACTGCCCTTCTTAAGGTGAATATATAACGAAGCCACATCTCGAATTTTCAAAAGCACAAATCTGAATAACCGAGAGTTGGTTTGCGTTGAAAAGTTGATCGATTGGTCACCACCAGCGGGTCACCAATCGATCAACTTTTCAGCACAAACCGTTTTTTGGTTGCTCAGATTTGTGCTCTTGAAAATTCGAGGTGTGGCTTCGTTATATATTCACCTTAAGTCTAAAATTTGAGGCTAAATAAGGACGGGGTTATTAAAATGTTGTTAATAAGCTTACATTACTACCTATAAGGTTCGCTTAATACTTATGACATACATACAGGGGATGGCCAAAATGTTTGGGATAGGCAACTTTTTTTTCTCTCACAAAAAAGTTCAACATGCTATAACTTTTCATAGAGCGCATCAAAAAATCTCTAATTTTGACTGCTTGTCAACCTATTATGTGTGCATCATTGGTACAAATTTGGGCTCGATTGATTAATATTTCGCAAAGTTAGAACCGTTCGCGTAAAACACTATTTTTCAGACAACTCATTTTTGAGGTGTCATATCTCGGAAACCAGTGAACCGAATTGTATGAACGTATACTAACAATATGTAAATGCTTTACAAACTATTATAACATAGGTACTTTTTGAACGTTGAGAAAAGTTATCATAGATTGACACTTTTTGGATTTTTCTCGAAAAAATGTGATTTTTTTCCATCAATGTCAATAAATTTTAGTGTTGATATCCAAAGATTTTCCACTTCTGTTCTCAAGTTATCTCTAATCAGTTATTTTAGAGCCTATTTAGATTGAAGGAAGAACACATTTAGTAATTTTTGTGTGGTATTGTAAATTTGACTTATTTCCCCCTATATGGGTAAAAATTTCAATCTGGTATAACTTAATTCGCCGTGAGAAAATATTACATTTTATAACGTCGAATTGAGTATCAATATATTGTTGATAAACGTCAAAAAATTCATTCAATTCGGTTCACTGGTTTCCGAGATATGACAGTTCAAAAATTAGTTGTCTAAATAATAGTGTTTTACCCGAACGGTTCTAACTTCGCGAAAAATTAATCAATCGAGCCCAAATTTGTACCAATGGTGCACACATAATAGGTTGACAAACAGTCAAAATTTGAGATTTTTTGGTGCACTCTATGAAAAGTTACAGCATGTTGATTTTTTTTGTGGGAGAAAAAAAAGTTGCCTATCCCAAACATTTTGGCCATCCCCTGTAAGATACAAGAATCACTGTACAATTACGCTTGAAATGAGTGCCACACTAATAATTCTCAGTCTTGTTAGACTTCTCTTGACAGTAAGTACCGTTGTACGTGTATCACAATCGTGTCACATGTCTGTCTGGGGTATACACAGAAACCTCCATTTAAGTCGCTGCATGGCTTATCGAAAATATTTTCTACCATACAAGCAATGATAAAATTAAAGACTTTTAAATTTTTTAACACTTCGCATAACAAAGGGAATTTGCCAAAAAATATAAAACTGTATAGTTAAGTCATTGCTTGCATGGTAAAAATTATTTTCGATCAGCCATGCATCGACTTAAATGGAGGTCGCGTTTTGAGCTGTGATTGTGAAGAGTGTGCAAAGTGCTGCGGACAATTCTCGGTGGGAAACAAGAAAATGGAGTGTGGCGCAGACGAATGAATCACGAGTTGTACCAAGTGTACGAAGATGCGAATATTGTGAAACGTATAAAATACGGCAGACTTCAGTGGGCTGGACACGTAGTGCGAATGTCGGAAGAAAGAATAGCGAAAACAATATTCAGCAGAGAACCCGGTAGAGGTAGGCGACTTCGTGGGCGGCCGCGAACTCGCTGGCTGCACGCGGTTGAAGAAGATCTACGATCCCTACACGTTCGGGGAAACTGGAGGAACATCGCCCAAGACCGACGAAGATGGTGCTCTACTATACGCTCGGCATTGGAGTAAAGTTACTTTGTAGCCAACAAGGTATCAAGGTAGGTGTGAAGAGTGTAATCCTGTCTAGTTTGAGTAGAGACTACGGCTAGGAAACCTCAGATCAATTTTCAGCGTAAAAAGTGGCTCTACTTCAAAAAGTTCATTTTCGTAGGGTAACTTCTGTATAGGTTACCTTGTGAAACCAGTTTTGTTTTTTTCATTATAGATGAAGTGTCGTGCCTCGGGCATGCTATATCTTAGAATAACGTTAAAGTAGTATGTTTCAACCTTTCCTTATGGATGCCTTCAAGCAAGCTCTTGTTTTCAGCATCTTTTCGCTGATATTTGAAGAACAACAATTGAAAAGGCCACATCAACATTGCGTAAACAAACACGTTTCTGTCGACTTCGGGCCTTCCAGGATCCACCCACGCATCTCATCACCATCAACAGAAAGCTTGATGTTTGCGCTTTCTGTTAGTGGTGGTGAGGTGTGTGGGAGGAGTTCAAAAGGCTTCAAGTCGATAGAAGAATGTTTGTTTACAAAATGTTGTTGTGGCCTTTTCAAATGTTGGTCTCGATTTGGCAGTATTGCTACGATGATTATATCATCTGAAGTAGCTCAAACATTAACTTGAGATGCTTCAGTTTGATGGAATACTTGGGTTGTACAGTTCATGGATAAATAGAATTGCACCTAGCCCAACTCTGCATGAGCAGAACTTGTCATGAGGTGACTGATTGGCATGTGTCAGGTGAGGAGTCTCCATTTGACCTTCTTAGCACTTATGAGTGTTCCTTCGCAAACTTTGCGTATTCAGGCGTCCCTGCTCAACAAACTAGGGAACCTGTACTAATGGATTGCCACCACATTTTAAGGATCACTCGCTTCCGCATTGTTAGTAACAATTTGTTACTCCAAGAGAGTTTCATTGTGGTTTTGTTACTACAACGCCCTCCGTTGTGGTATACCATAACTATTACTTTGAAAGAAGCATGTCCTGCTGCGGCCTGTGCGGACCGCAAGCGGTATTTCTGAATGGAACTCTGATCTTATCAAGTTCAAAATATTTTCGGATAAACCAGTCTTTTTTATAGCTACAAATCTCTAGCTTCTCCCTCGAGGATTATAGCTTTAGAACCGATTTGGTGGGCATTAAAAAGCTCTGCTTACTTCAAATCTCCAGGAGCAAATGGGGTTTGTCCTATTTTTCTTCAGAGGGATTTGAGTATTTCAAACATGTTTTGAACTCTTGTAGTTTTCTATTGGGTAATTTCATGGCGCGAAATTACTCTGTAGTTTCATCCTGAAAGGGTGCGTCTTTTTTATAAAGAAGGAATGAGTTCCATATTGATCTGGTTACCTCGTTATTTCTGAAATGCTTGAAACGCATTGTTGATTATCCAGTGTGTGGATTTTTATCGCGAACCACTGAATGGTCCATGCTCAGCAAGTGATACATTCGCGAACGTATCATTTCGTGAACCAACATGCTCGGGAACGCTCCTCGAAATGCTATTCATTCTCTTGTCTGGTTCGATACGAGAGCGCAATCAAGAGAGAAGATGCTCGATGACGCTAATGAAAGCGATGCATTCGGTAAGAATATTTTATTGCCATAATTCTTTTTTTATTGTGACTACACAACCTGCAACGTCATGAATACAGTTCAATTAAATAGTAGTTTACGTTTTTAAAGCTAAACGCATTAAATACTGATAAAAATAACGATTATTCACAGTTGCCCCAAGCCAACGATGAGAGATCATCGGTAAGTGTTACGCTTAGCGATGCCCGCTCATCGCCGCAGCTTGTCTATATCGGAGTATCTTCTTTGTGTTCCTTCGTGAACCATGCCACTCGACGAGAGAACATACACTCCCGTTCAAAAGTTCGGGGTCACCCCCTCAAAAACATGTCATTTTTTAGGCCCATATCTCCGCCAATTTCACAGCGCAACATTTTTTTGTCTCAAGAGCAAGCTTATGTGTCTCCAAAGGATTTTGGGCCGCTGAATCCGAATCCGGGCTCAGATTTGCTCCAACACGTCACAATTTTGAGCTATACCTCAATTTATACGGCAAAATATGCGATTTTGGGCTTTTTTGAATGCAAGCCACTAAGCATGGAAATATTTTTTTAAGTCATCAAAAGGTTAATTGGCCAATGAACATCTAAATTAACGACTCATGCAGAATATTTCGTTTTACCCAATCAAATTTGATAGATTTAAGCATTTTATGTTAGTATGAAAACTTGCATGCAACTTTTGGAGGGTGACTTGTATGGGAAATATCGTACCTGGTGCTGATTTTCAATAACAAACTATTGAAAAATTGGGAAAAGTAAACCCATGTTTATTCCAGCCAATCACGAACGAGCACATTTTGGATGCTCCCGTCGAATATAAAAGCTACTGCTTCTTCGCATCTTCCCTCATTTGTCTTTGTCGTCTCGAGGTGAACGCATCGAACGAGAGCTGCCGACTTTCTTCGTTTGCGTTTTCGCTCATTATTCTTTGACGGCCGTGTCGGCTCGGTGTCGGTGGTTGTCGGCAAGGGTGCTGGTGCTGTTGCACACTCGCCTTCTAACCGTCTAACGCGGCAGACCAAGGAAGGAATACTTTTCATCGATTGCTCGGCGGTGGTGGCAGAGGCAGCAGCAAAATTCACCAAAGAAAGATCCGGCACAACGGATGTGCGAGTTGCGTCGCTTTTCCTCGGGGCTCGGTCCTTTCACGGATTGATTGACGGTGGCGTACAACCCCCCCGTAACTTGACAGATGAGCTCAGTTTCGCGTACCTACTTGCAAATCGCAGATGTCGCTACTGTTCGTAAACAACGGGTCCATCCTTCACTGACGCAACAATTTTTGTCCATGTGAAAACATCTTTTTGTTTCGTGGTAAGTGGAAGCCAACAAGAGGCTAGCGTTTCGTATCAAAAGGACGTATTCAACAGAAGCGCAAAAACTAATGTTCATTAAATTGAAATCATTTTGAGTTTTTTTGTTGTTGTTGTGAGAAATGTAATAAAAGCACATGTTTAAACGGTCTTGCATATTAATTTGTCACTGCGCATGGTAGATCAAACCGAAGATCAAACTCGTAAAAAAAACATCTGCAAATGATTATTTTTCAAGTTATTTTTACCTTTTATTTTGGCATGCTACCAGATGTAGCTGTAAAATGTTAGCATAAGTAACCTAATTTATTATTTGCTGGTGCTTAATAACCGCACTAGAAGAAAACATGAGTTTCTTATTAATTTTATGAAAGACGACTATTGCGCCTTTACCCGTTTTATAGACATAATTTTCGCATCCATTAAACAAATTCATCATGCCGCACTTAATTTGCATTTTTCTACCACAAAAAAGCGGAAACAACAAATTGAGGTTTCTGTTTAATGTTTTAATATATTTTGTTATTGTCGGTTTTCGTCCTTTTCAAAAGTAGCGCTTGCCGCTTTGAATCTGACAGTACCACCCGGACCAAAATTTTTAGGTACGCTGACGTTGTTCGGCAGCTGTCAAGAAGCTCCCGGGTTGGTGGCGTATTGCTGATAGCATGAGGAAGAATATCCAGGTCAGCAAGCGGCGGGCCAATTCTCAACGGCGTCCAGCATTCAGCGCGAATAAAATCAATGCGAATTGGGTGGCATGATGAATTGATTTCAATTTCTACCTAAAACCGTCCAAAATTCAAATGGTTCTTTTCAGAACCATCGGAAATGCTTCCTAGAGAGTTAATTGGATAAATTTCCTGCATCGACCGAGAAAGTGTAGTGAAACCAAATAGTAAAAGATTGAATTCTTGGTGGTGGCTGAGCAACAGTGAAGGCGATCATCAATCTCATCCACGGCAGCAAGCGGCGAGCGAATTTTCGACGGCGTTCAGCATTCAACACGGGGCAATCTAACACGCATTGCGTGGCATGGCATGATAAATTCATTTTCAATTTTCTGTCTGAAATCGTCCAATATTCAAACGGTTCTTTTCAGGACCATAGAAAATTATTCCTCAAGAGTTGTGAATCAGATAATTATTTTATTCCATCGCTCGGTAAAAGTGTGGTGCAACCGAAAAGTGAAAAATTGTATGCTTGGTGGCCCCGCAACAATAATGATGCCGGCCACTAATGATTCCACCAGGAATTTAGCAACGCTTTATCCTATCCAGACCATTTTTGTGAAACATTGTTTAATTTAACCATTTTTCGAATTAAAATAATCTAAATCTTCCAATATTTTGGTTACTTTATTCGTTAAATGAAAATTTTCTCATTTCTCGGTTGATTAACCGTTTCAAGCGTCTGGTGCATGCGGGGCGGGACATGCAAACGAAATAAACTGGAAAGCCAGTCGAATGGGAGGAGCTTCATCTGCCAATCTAGGGACATAAAACCTGTTCCCCCTGATTTCTTTCGTCATTTTCGTTGGATCAGTCAGGCAGGGTGGATGTCACCTCCACAGCTGAGCAGTGGCACATCAACCCTGCCGCAAAACTCTCGGCTATCGTGCGGATAGCACCAGGAATCTCATCCATGGCAGAAAGTGGCGTACCAGTTTTCGGTGGCATCCTGTATTTAGCAAGGAGAAAACCAACACGCATTGCGTGACATAATGTTTTCATGCCATTTCGTTCTTAAATCGTCCAAACGGTCCTTTTCAGGACCACCGAAAATAATTCCTCAAGAGTTGTAAATCAGATAATTTCATTCCATCAATCGAGAAAAGTGTGGTTCAATCGAAAAATGAAAGATTGAATTCCGGCCACTAATCGTTCCACCCAGAATTTAGCAACGCATTGTCCTATCAGAACCATTTTCCGTGAAACATTGGGGAGCGTCCAGGGAAGGGCGGGGGGGGGGGGGGGGGGGGGTCAGCAAAATGTGACGATCCATACAAAAATTCCAGAGGTCCCATGCAAAACGTGTGACATAGGGATGAGGATGGGTTGAAAATGACAAACTTTTGTGTGCCGTAATTTAAGGACGATCCCTTGTTTAATTCTAGCATTATTGGAATTAAAATGATCTAAATCTTTTTATATTTTGGTTACTTTACTTGTTAAATGAAAATTTCTCTCATTTCTTGGTTGAAAATCGTTTGAAGCGTCTGAAGCATGCGGGGCGGGTCATGCAATCGAAATAAACTGGAAAGCCAGCTGAATGGGAGGAGCTACATCTGCTAATCTAGTGGCATAAAAGCTGTTCCCTCTGATTTCTTTCGTCATTTTCGTTGGATCAGCCAGGGAGGGTGGAGGTGGATATCACCTCCACGGCTGCGCAGCAGCACGTCAACTGCGACGAGTGAGAGCACCAGGAATCTCATCCACTGATCACGGCTGCGTGGGCCCGGCAATGGAAGTTACCTCCACAGCTGAGTAGCTGCGCACCAACCACCCAGCGACGACTGTCGGCTATCTATCTGATAGATCCAGGAATCTCATTCACGGCAGCAGGCGGCGGCGGCAGTTTTCGATGGCTTCCCGCATTCAGTGTGGATAATTTTCAATTGTCTTTCTAAAATCAACCGTTATTTGAACGGACCTTTTCAGGACCAGAGAAAATTATTCCTTAAGAGTTATGAATCGGATAATTTTCCGATATATTTCAAAGATCGGTAAAAGTGTAGTGCATTCGAAAGGTGAATGGTTGAAAGCTTGGTGGCTCAGCAACAGCAAAATCGATCACTAATCTTCCTACACGAAATTTAGCAACGCGTTATCTTATTCGGACAATTGTACCAAACATTGTTTCATTCTAATATTTATCGAATTAAAATGATCTTAATTATTCAATACTTCGATTAGTTTATCCGTTCGATTAGAAATTGTCTCAAAGAACGGTTGCAGTCGTTTGAAGCGTCTGACACAATGTGGGCGGGTCATGCAAACGGAATAAACTGGAAAGCCCGCCGAATGGGAGGAGCTTCATATGCTAATCTAGGGGCATAACAGCTGTTTCCTCTGTTATCTTTCGTCATTTTCCTTGGATAAGTCTAGGAGAAGGGAGTTGCCACCTCCCAGCTAGGCAGCAGCACACAAACTCAGCGATGACTCTCGGCTATCGTATTGTCGAATGAGTTTCACGTTAAACATCAATTGAAAAGATCTATCTAATGCCGTTCAATTATCTAATAATTTTATCCGCTCGATGAAAATTCTATCGTATAACAGTAATTTAACCATTTCTCTTCCAAACGAAATAACCCTTGACCTAGTCAACATTTTTCCAAGTAACCGAATAGGCTGAATAACAGCTTCTTGAACTAAAGTTAGCTTAAGTGATTTGTTTTACTCTTATACAGCAAAAATGTTTGTTGGGTTATTAATGCGTTCAGCGAAAGCGATCACACAACAACTTTACTCAACACATCAGTCCACCATTTGTATTATCATAACAACAAGCATTGTATTATTGAAATATAAAAGTCGAAATCTCGTTCCAGCCTTTGTCCTACGTCAACATTGCGGTTATGTCTCAGACATTACCCACTCCTAGTTTTTTTCTCAAAAAAAGCGCATCCGCTTCTGTTTGTATTGCTCCACGTTGTGCCGGGTTCCACGCTGCAGCATTACTGCCTGTCTGCACTGCAATCTTTGTCGAACCATTCGTTCTGTTGACTCCGTTCAAAGTACGAGGGTGATCTCGGCTGTATCTTTGGTGGCTGCTTTTTCTGTACTTAGGCAGTCTTCTACCGGAGATGCAACGAGGACACCCTCGTCTGGAAACGCTGCTTTGAGATGTTTACGTTTACCTACGCCAAGGGGAAGTTTTGTTGCTTTAGTTGATATGGGTTGTACCGTGGTGATCACCGGTACCGTACATTTTTGATGATGGAAAGTTTTGGGCGCAATTTGATCACTTCTTCCTTACGTAGATAATGATGATGGAGTTCAGCGCATCAATAAAAGCATGGTCGATTTGTTGGTAATGGTAAAGGTGTGGTAATCTTCAGGTGTAGCGATAAGGGAGACTGTGTAGGAAGAAGGTGCTACGCATGGCCAATGGGTGTCAGGCCATTCAGCTGAAGGTCATTAGACCGAATGGTCACTAGGCCGAATGGTCATGAGTTTTCTTCTTGTCGTTACGTCCCTACTGAGACAAAGCTTCTATTACCATCTCCACAGTTAATAACTGAGACCTTCCTCTGCCAATGACCATCTTGCTTCATGTCTAAGGAAGTCAAGAAAATTTTCATTACGAACAATTCCTGTACTGACCGGGAATGGAACCCCTTCATCCTCAGTATGGTCACACTGAATTCGTAAAACTTTTTGATATTTAGAAATGATGGTTTCCCTTTTCTGGTTCGAAGGAAAAAGTGAAAAATGACGCGTGTTTGAGGCAGTTGCGATGGGGATCTCGATCGGGTGGCATTGTTCGAAGGGAAAAATGAAAAATGACGCGTGTTTGGGGCAGTTGCGATGGGGATCTCGGTCGCATTGCATTGTTCGAAGGAAAAAGTGAAATATGACGCGCGTTTGGGGTAGTTGCGATGGGGATCTCGATTGGATTGCATTGTTCGGCGAAAAAACGAAAACTGACGCGTGTTTGTGACAGTTGCGATGAAAATCTCGGTCGCGTTGCATTGTTCGAAGGAAAAATTATAAAGTGACACGTGTTTGGGGCAGGTGCACATTGTACTTCCTCGTGAAGTGATAAAAATGGATGCACACTTGGTAGCAAACAGTATTGCAGAAAATTTAAGGAGTCAAGGAGTGGTCATCCGACGAAATGGAACTGGGTGAGATCATTCCGAGTTTTTTTTTTCTTTACATACTAGAAGAAGTTGGGGTAATTTCACCAATGCATTTTCATGAGGACTCCTGGAGTCTGTAATATCTGCAAATTAATCTTGTAGTTCTAGTGCTGGCTGGAGGTATAATAATGTTAGAAGAAAGTGATTGCAGTTCACAACAATCATTGTGCAAATTTAAAATAAATGGCTTAATTACCTCAACGGCTGTCGATCACAGGTAACACATGGGACTACTCTTAGTAAAATATATAATTCGAAAATAGCTATCGGAGCTTGAAAGTTTACTCTCCGTATACTCTAAGTTCAATACTATGGGAAACGCGCGACTATTTCCGTGAGTCGGTCGGTTTTCTCGGTAGGGAGATGGGGACGCGAATATTGAATGCGAAATCAGAAGCGCGTGATAACTTTCGTGGGAAAGTCGGTTTTCACGGTTGTGTGAACGATCAATGTGGTGACGCGTTTAATATAGAACGTTCGTTGACGTATGTGCATTACCCTTACTATCGCGACCAAATAAATCATAATTGGGATGAAAACCGTGTCGTGTATTTTCATATAACTAGCGGATCATATCACCTACCAAAGGTGGCTCCAAGATGCACACCTTACCCTTCCCTACTAACAACTACTTCTTCCCTAGACAACGGTGGGGATACTGTGGATTCCTCGGTTTCTAGTAACAACGGTTGTCGAACTAACATTCCTTCCCCTTTCCCGACGACCGTAAAGACGTGGCCGGTGCCGTTACTGACTTTAAAATATTGAACTCTCGAATTGTGCACATTGAGAGTGTGTGTTTTTTTTATTTCTTCTAAACCATAGGGGGATAATCTGCTCAACAGACACCCTAACAGAAGATTAGGGTAGTATAGGTCTGACAGGCCGTCTTCTACAACAAAAGTAAAATCCAGGACTACTCTCTCCTCGTACCCACTAAACCATTCCTATGGTCGCCAAACCCTACGTCTCTCCGGAACCACCAAGAAAGTATTGCTTCAGAGAGGGGCTATTGCACATCGCACCCACAAGGTTAGCTGCGTAGCCTGCAGCAACGAACATCGATGACTCGCTTTGGAGAGTCCATCACGGTAGCATGCTGGCGCTTAGCCAGTTTCCCGAGTGGTCCTCGCCACTCCCTTTGTTCTCGGAAGGCGGGCAGGGTCAACCCCGCCCGCGCCCTACTGCTGAGCGGACATCAAGAACTGATGCCCACGTGCAACCCGATCTGACCTGCCCGTAAGGAAGGGTATCACTACCCTTCAGGCCCTATCAGATGCACCCGTAGGTTGCAGACAGCAGGATCTCACCTACCCCGACCCTTGCCGGGGACCCCTTTCCAACCGCGGGCTCGGATCCAACCCAGTAGACCGACGCCACGACAGCACCGCTACCAGGACTTCCTCTCCGCGGCCACTTAATCGTTGTAAGGGTCGATCTGGACCACAGGGCACCGGTATGACCTACGCAGCCGACTCCGAACCTCTGGACCGCCTCTCGTACTGCATCTGAACTAGCCATTCTCCGAGTCCACGCGACACCTCCTCTGTAGCTCCCAGACGATATGGGTGATAGCCGTTGAAACGGCGTTCCAGCAAAATTCATCCCTACACATCTTCTGGACCAAATTGTCCGGAGTTGTGTCCTCCCCGCATGTGGCAAGCATGCGGTCACGCATTGTGCGAAAACGCGGGCACACGAACAAAACGTGTTCCGCCGTTTCCTCTAAACCATTGCACACTGGGCATTCGGGAGAATCCGCATGCCCGAAACGGTGTAGATACTGTCGGAAGCAACCATGACATGTAAGGACCTGTGTCAGGTGGAATGTGACTTCCCCATGGCGCCTATTAAGGTCTGAGGTCAAGCTCGTCCGTTAAAAAATTGATATTGTCACGTGTTGTCGTTTAGAAAGCACGTTGTAGTTCTCTCAGAGAGGAAAACTTTTCCGCCTGATCAAGGGTAGCAGGGTGGCCAAGATTGTGTGGAAGGAATCCCTAAAATGTTACGACATGAATCAGTATCATAACTCTGGTTTCTATTTGGCTCTTGGTAATCAGGTTTTCTTATAACATTTATATGTAAGTTTTGTATAATTATTCAAGCTAGTGAAAAGTTGTATTCGACATATTTGAATAACATACATTCTGAAGAAAATAATTGTAATAATAACTTTGGCAGGGCTCATAAAACAGTAAGCTGAGAAGCAGGCCGTGTTCCAGTGTACATACGTTAGGTAAAGAAAAAATAAGAAAAATAAGCTGCTTTATAGTAATGAAAAGTAATGAAAATATCAGGGCAAGGATAGTTAGTATGGAATTACTCACGATTAAATTATTGTCAGTTTTGTATAATAAGCAATGTTAGTACCAACAATCTTTTGATGCCTGACAATTCATAGCAGCTTCATCAAAACTATATAATATCACACAAAATAAAATCATAATTGTTGTACATTTTGCCAAGTGGTAGAAACATGATCATTGGCAACCATGAAAACGATGATCCGTGCACATTGATTTCTATTATGTCTTTACTCTCCTGCAAACCATAGCACAGAGCAAAAGGAAAGAAAAATCGCAAGAGACCAATACACGACATAACGGATTTGACGTTTGAACGGGTGCGTATTGACTAAAAATAAACTCGTTTTTAGGCTGCCTTGATAACACAGCACCGCTCAGGCGTCAAGCGGGGAAACAATTGCATCGGTCGGTACATACAATGCTCAGCCAGCTTGTTTAGAGAGGAGAGAACAATGAAGCACGGTAAAGCGGGTGCGTTTGGTAGCTGCTGAAACAACAACAGTTGTTTTGGAAATAATTTCATGCTGTTCGAGCAAATTGCTCGAATATACAAACATTCAATGATATTATTTATGAGCAGTTTGAAGTTTGTATGAATAAATATAATAAAATGTAAAAGCTTTCATTCAGCATCCGATTTGTGTAATACTCAACACGTAACAATTTGGTCATTCACATAAACCATATTTCATTGAACTATGAATAAAAATCACGACTGCTCGAAAGCTCTCATGGTTTGTAGTCGTTGATGAAACGTGTAATTCTGGTGCATATGTGCGTTCAATGACCTTGCACGAAAATGTTGAAGTATTTACACGTATATGCTCGAGTTTGTTGAAGTATTTGTGAACATTTGTTGATTTTTATGATGATCTGGGAATTCTGGTGAATATTTGAGTTCAATGAGCTTGCTCGAGGGTTCATGAAGTATTTGTGAATATTTGTTGTTTTTTATGATGACCTGGGAATTCTGGTGAATATTTGGGTTCAATCAGATTGCTCAAGAGTTTGTTGAAGTATTTGTGAATATTTGTTAATTTTTATGATGACCTGGGAATTTTGGTGAATAGTTGAATTGAATGATTTTACTCGTGGGTTCTTGAAGTATTTGTGATTATTTGTTGCTTTTTATGATGACCTGAGAATTCTGGTGAATATTTGAGTTCAATGAGCTTGCTCGAGGGTTCATGAAATATTTGTGATTATTTGTTGATTTTTATGATAACCTGGGAATTTTGGTGAATAGTTGAGTTGAATGATTTTACTGGAGGGTTCTTGAAGTATTTGTGAATATTTGTTGATTTTTATGATGAACTGGGAATTCTGGTGAATATTTGAATTCAATGAGCTTGCTTGACGAATTTGTGAATATTTGTTGATGTTTATGGTGACTTGGGAGTTCTGGTGAATATTTGGGTTCAATCAGATTGCTCGAGCATTTGTTGAAGTATTTGTGAATATTTGTTGATTTTTATGATGATCTGGGAATTCTGGTGAATATTAGAGTTCAATGAGGTTGCTCGAGGGTTCATGAAGTATTTGTGAATATTTGTAAATTTTTATGATGACCTGGGAATTCTGGTGAATATTTGGGTTCAATCAGACTGCTCGAGCATTTTTTGAAGTATTTGTGAATAATTGATGATTTTTATGATGACCTGGGAATTTCGGTGAATAGTTGAGTTGAATGATTTTACTCGAGGGTTTGTTGAAGTATTTGTGAATATTTGTTGATTTTTATGATGATCTGGGAATTCTAGTGAATATTTGAGTTCAATGAGGTTGCTCGAGGGTTCTTGACGAATTTGTGAATATTTGTTGATGTTTATGGTGACTTGGGAGTTCTGGTGAATATTTGGGTTCAATCAGATTGCTCGAGCATTTGTTGAAGTATTTGTGAATATTTGTTAATTTTTATGATGAGCTGGGAATTCTGGTGAATATTTGGGTTCAATCAGATTGCTCAAGAGTTTGTTGAAGTATTTGTGAATATTTGTTAATTTTTATGATGACCTGGGAATTTTGATGAATATTTGAGTTCAATGATTTTACTCGTGGGTTCTTGAAGTATTTGTGATTATTTGTTGATTTTTATGATGACCTGAGAATTCTGGTGAATATTTGAGTTCAATGAGCTTGCTCGAGGGTTCATGAAGTATTTGTGAATATTTGTTGATTTTTATGATGATCTGGGAATTCTGGTAAATGTTTGAGTTCAATGAGCTTGCTCGAGGGTTTTTGAAGTATTTGTGAATATTTGTTAATTTTTATGATGACCTGGGAATTCTGGTGAATATTTGGGTTCAATCAGACTGCTCGAGCATTTGTTGAAGTATTTGTGAATATTTGTTGATTTTTATGATGACCTGGGAATTCTGGTGAATATTTGGGTTCAATCAGACTGCTCGAGCATTTGTTGAAGTATTTGTGAATATTTGTTAATTTTTATGATGACCTGGGAATTCTGGTGAATATTTGAGTTCAATGAGCTTGCTCGAGGGTTCATGAAGTATTTGTGAATATTTGTTGATTTTTATGATGATCTGGGAATTCTGGTAAATGTTTGAGTTCAATGAGCTTGCTCGAGGGTTTTTGAAGTATTTGTGAATATTTGTTAATTTTTATGATGACCTGGGAATTCTGGTGAATATTTGGGTTCAATCAGACTGCTCGAGCATTTTTTGAAGTATTTGTGAATAATTGATGATTTTTATGATGAGCTGGGAATTCTGGTGAATATTTGGGTTCAATCAGATTGCTCAAGAGTTTGTTGAAGTATTTGTGAATATTTGTTAATTTTTATGATGACCTGGGAATTTTGGTGAATAGTTGAATTGAATGATTTTACTCGTGGGTTCTTGAAGTATTTGTGATTATTTGTTGCTTTTTATGATGACCTGAGAATTCTGGTGAATATTTGAGTTCAATGAGCTTGCTCGAGGGTTCATGAAATATTTGTGATTATTTGTTGATTTTTATGATAACCTGGGAATTTTGGTGAATAGTTGAGTTGAATGATTTTACTGGAGGGTTCTTGAAGTATTTGTGAATATTTGTTGATTTTTATGATGAACTGGGAATTCTGGTGAATATTTGAATTCAATGAGCTTGCTTGACGAATTTGTGAATATTTGTTGATGTTTATGGTGACTTGGGAGTTCTGGTGAATATTTGGGTTCAATCAGATTGCTCGAGCATTTGTTGAAGTATTTGTGAATATTTGTTGATTTTTATGATGATCTGGGAATTCTGGTGAATATTAGAGTTCAATGAGGTTGCTCGAGGGTTCATGAAGTATTTGTGAATATTTGTAAATTTTTATGATGACCTGGGAATTCTGGTGAATATTTGGGTTCAATCAGACTGCTCGAGCATTTTTTGAAGTATTTGTGAATAATTGATGATTTTTATGATGACCTGGGAATTTCGGTGAATAGTTGAGTTGAATGATTTTACTCGAGGGTTTGTTGAAGTATTTGTGAATATTTGTTGATTTTTATGATGATCTGGGAATTCTAGTGAATATTTGAGTTCAATGAGGTTGCTCGAGGGTTCTTGACGAATTTGTGAATATTTGTTGATGTTTATGGTGACTTGGGAGTTCTGGTGAATATTTGGGTTCAATCAGATTGCTCGAGCATTTGTTGAAGTATTTGTGAATATTTGTTAATTTTTATGATGAGCTGGGAATTCTGGTGAATATTTGGGTTCAATCAGATTGCTCAAGAGTTTGTTGAAGTATTTGTGAATATTTGTTAATTTTTATGATGACCTGGGAATTTTGATGAATATTTGAGTTCAATGATTTTACTCGTGGGTTCTTGAAGTATTTGTGATTATTTGTTGATTTTTATGATGACCTGAGAATTCTGGTGAATATTTGAGTTCAATGAGCTTGCTCGAGGGTTCATGAAGTATTTGTGAATATTTGTTGATTTTTATGATGATCTGGGAATTCTGGTAAATGTTTGAGTTCAATGAGCTTGCTCGAGGGTTTTTGAAGTATTTGTGAATATTTGTTAATTTTTATGATGACCTGGGAATTCTGGTGAATATTTGGGTTCAATCAGACTGCTCGAGCATTTGTTGAAGTATTTGTGAATATTTGTTGATTTTTATGATGACCTGGGAATTCTGGTGAATATTTGGGTTCAATCAGACTGCTCGAGCATTTGTTGAAGTATTTGTGAATATTTGTTAATTTTTATGATGACCTGGGAATTCTGGTGAATATTTGAGTTCAATGAGCTTGCTCGAGGGTTCATGAAGTATTTGTGAATATTTGTTGATTTTTATGATGATCTGGGAATTCTGGTAAATGTTTGAGTTCAATGAGCTTGCTCGAGGGTTTTTGAAGTATTTGTGAATATTTGTTAATTTTTATGATGACCTGGGAATTCTGGTGAATATTTGGGTTCAATCAGACTGCTCGAGCATTTTTTGAAGTATTTGTGAATAATTGATGATTTTTATGATGAGCTGGGAATTCTGGTGAATATTTGGGTTCAATCAGATTGCTCAAGAGTTTGTTGAAGTATTTGTGAATATTTGTTAATTTTTATGATGACCTGGGAATTTTGGTGAATAGTTGAATTGAATGATTTTACTCGTGGGTTCTTGAAGTATTTGTGATTATTTGTTGCTTTTTATGATGACCTGAGAATTCTGGTGAATATTTGAGTTCAATGAGCTTGCTCGAGGGTTCATGAAATATTTGTGATTATTTGTTGATTTTTATGATAACCTGGGAATTTTGGTGAATAGTTGAGTTGAATGATTTTACTGGAGGGTTCTTGAAGTATTTGTGAATATTTGTTGATTTTTATGATGAACTGGGAATTCTGGTGAATATTTGAATTCAATGAGCTTGCTTGACGAATTTGTGAATATTTGTTGATGTTTATGGTGACTTGGGGGTTCTGGTGAATATTTGGGTTCAATCAGATTGCTCGAGCATTTGTTGAAGTATTTGTGAATATTTGTTGATTTTTATGATGATCTGGGAATTCTGGTGAATATTAGAGTTCAATGAGGTTGCTCGAGGGTTCATGAAGTATTTGTGAATATTTGTAAATTTTTATGATGACCTGGGAATTCTGGTGAATATTTGGGTTCAATCAGACTGCTCGAGCATTTTTTGAAGTATTTGTGAATAATTGATGATTTTTATGATGACCTGGGAATTTCGGTGAATAGTTGAGTTGAATGATTTTACTCGAGGGTTTGTTGAAGTATTTGTGAATATTTGTTGATTTTTATGATGATCTGGGAATTCTAGTGAATATTTGAGTTCAATGAGGTTGCTCGAGGGTTCTTGACGAATTTGTGAATATTTGTTGATGTTTATGGTGACTTGGGAGTTCTGGTGAATATTTGGGTTCAATCAGATTGCTCGAGCATTTGTTGAAGTATTTGTGAATATTTGTTAATTTTTATGATGAGCTGGGAATTCTGGTGAATATTTGGGTTCAATCAGATTGCTCAAGAGTTTGTTGAAGTATTTGTGAATATTTGTTAATTTTTATGATGACCTGGGAATTTTGATGAATATTTGAGTTCAATGATTTTACTCGTGGGTTCTTGAAGTATTTGTGATTATTTGTTGATTTTTATGATGACCTGAGAATTCTGGTGAATATTTGAGTTCAATGAGCTTGCTCGAGGGTTCATGAAGTATTTGTGAATATTTGTTGATTTTTATGATGATCTGGGAATTCTGGTAAATGTTTGAGTTCAATGAGCTTGCTCGAGGGTTTTTGAAGTATTTGTGAATATTTGTTAATTTTTATGATGACCTGGGAATTCTGGTGAATATTTGGGTTCAATCAGACTGCTCGAGCATTTGTTGAAGTATTTGTGAATATTTGTTGATTTTTATGATGACCTGGGAATTCTGGTGAATATTTGGGTTCAATCAGACTGCTCGAGCATTTGTTGAAGTATTTGTGAATATTTGTTAATTTTTATGATGACCTGGGAATTCTGGTGAATATTTGAGTTCAATGAGCTTGCTCGAGGGTTCATGAAGTATTTGTGAATATTTGTTGATTTTTATGATGATCTGGGAATTCTGGTAAATGTTTGAGTTCAATGAGCTTGCTCGAGGGTTTTTGAAGTATTTGTGAATATTTGTTAATTTTTATGATGACCTGGGAATTCTGGTGAATATTTGGGTTCAATCAGACTGCTCGAGCATTTGTGAATATTTGTTGATTTTTATGATGACCTGGGAATTCTGGTGAATATTTGGGTTCAATCAGACTGCTCGAGCATTTGTTGAAGTATTTGTGAATATTTGTTGATTTTTATGATGATCTGGGAATTCTGGTGAATATTTGAGTTCAATGAGGTTGCTCGAGGGTTCATGAAGTATTTGTGAATATTTGTTAATTTTTATGATGACCTGGGAATTCTGGTGAATATTTGGGTTCAATCAGACTGCTCGAGCATTTGTTGAAGTATTTGTGAATATTTGTTGATTTTTATGATGATCTGGGAATTCTGGTGAATATTTGAGTTCAATGAGGTTGCTCGAGGGTTCATGAAGTATTTGTGAATATTTGTTAATTTTTATGATGACCTGGGAATTCTGGTGAATATTTGAGTTCAATGAGCTTGCTCGAGGGTTCATGAAGTATTTGTGAATATTTGTTGATTTTTATGATGATCTGGGAATTCTGGTGAATATTTGAGTTCAATGAGGTTGCTCGAGGGTTCATGAAGTATTTGTGAATATTTGTTAATTTTTATGATGACCTGGGAATTCTGGTGAATATTTGAGTTCAATGAGCTTGCTCGAGGGTTCATGAAGTATTTGTGAATATTTGTTGATTTTTATGATGATCTGGGAATTCTGGTGAATATTTGAGTTCAATGAGCTTGCTCGAGAGTTTTTGATGTATTTGTGAATAATTGATGATTTTTATGATGACCTGGGCATTTTGGTGAATAGTTGAGTTGAATGATTTTACTCGTGGGTTCTTGAAGTATTTGTGATTATTTGTTGATTTTTATGATGACCTGAGAATTCTGGTGAATACTTGAGTTCAATGAGCATGCTCGAGGGTTCATGAAGTATTTGTGAATATTTGTAAATTTTTATGATGACCTGGGAATTCTGGTGAATATTTGGGTTCAATCAGACTGCTCGAGCATTTTTTTTAAGTATTTGTGAATATTTGTTGATTTTTATGATGATCTGGGAATTCTGGTGAATATTTGAGTTCAATGAGCTTGCTCGAGGGTTCATGAAGTATTTGTGAATATTTGTTGATTTTTATGATGACGTGGGAATTTCGGTGAATAGTTGAGTTGAATGATTTTACTCGAGGGTTTGTTGAAGTATTTGTGAATATTTGTTAATTTTTATGATGACCTGGGCATTTTGGTGAATAGTTGAGTTGAATGATTTTACTCGTGGGTTCTTGAAGTATTTGTGATTATTTGTTGATTTTTATGATGACCTGAGAATTCTGGTGAATACTTGAGTTCAATGAGCTTGCTCGAGGGTTCATGAAGTATTTGTGAATATTTGTAAATTTTTATGATGACCTGGGAATTCTGGTGAATATTTGAGTTCAATGAGCTTGCTCGAGGGTTCATGAAGTATTTGTGAATATTTGTTGATTTTTATGATGACCTGGGAATTCTGGTGAATATTTGGGTTCAATCAGACTGCTCGAGCATTTTTTGAAGTATTTGTGAATATTTGTTGATTTTTATGATGATCTGGGAATTCTAGTGAATATTTGAGTTTAATGAGGTTGCTCAAGAGTTTGTTGAAGTATTTGTGAATATTTGTTAATTTTTATGATGACCTGGGAGTTTTGGTGAATAGTTGAGTTGAATGATTTTACTCGTGGGTTCTTGAAGTATTTGTGATTATTTGTTGATTTTTATGATGACCTGAGAATTCTGGTGAATATTTGAGTTCAATGAGCTTGCTCGAGGGTTCTTGACGAATTTGTGAATATTTGTTGATGTTTATGGTGACTTGGGAGTTCTGGTGAATATTTGGGTTCAATGAGATTGCTCGAGCATTTGTTGAAGTATTTGTGAATATTTGTTGATTTTTATGATGATCTGGGAATTCTGGTGAATATTTGAGTTCAATGTGGTTGCTCGAGGGTTCATGAAGTATTTGTGAATATTTGTTGATTTTTATGATGATCTGGGAATTCTGGTGAATATTTGAGTTCAATGAGCTTGCTCGAGAGTTTTTGATGTATTTGTGAATAATTGATGATTTTTATGATGACCTGGGAATTTCAGTGAATAGTTGAGTTGAATGATTTTACTCGAGGGTTTGTTGAAGTATTTGTGAATATTTGTTGATTTTTATGATGATCTGGGAATTCTGGTGAATATTTGAGTTCAATGAGCTTGCTCGAGGGTTCATGAAGTATTTGTGAATATTTGTTGATTTTTATGATGATCTGGGAATTCTGGTAAATATTTGAATTCAATGAGCTTTCTCGAGGGTTTATGAAGTATTTGTGAATATTTGTTGATTTTTATGATGACCTGGGAATTCTGGTAAATTATTTGTGTATATTTGTTGATTTTTATGATGATCTGGGAATTCTGGTGAATATTTGAGTTCAATGAGCTTGCTCGAGGGTTCATGAAGTATTTGTAAATATTTGTTGATTTGTTGATCAAGTATTCATTGGAATTCCCAAATAATAACAAAAAATCGAGGAATACTCTAAAACTCTTCAAGAATCCTCGAATAAGCTCGGCAAACTCAAATATTCATTAGAATTCCCAAATAATAACAAAAAATCGTGGTTTACTCTAAAACTCTTCAAGAATGCGCGAATAAGCTCGGCAAACTCAAATATTCATTAGAATTCCCAAATAATCACAAAATATCCAAGAATACTCTAAAACTCTTCAAGAATCCTCGAATAAGCTCAGCAAACTCAAATATTCATTAGAATTCTCAAATAACCACAAAATATCGAGGAATACTCTAAAACTCTTCAAGAATCCTCGAATAAGCTCAGCAAACTCAAATATTCATTAGAATTCCCAAATAATAACAAAAAATCGTGGTTTACTCTAAAACTCTTCAAGAATGCGCGAATAAGCTCGGCAAACTCAAATATTCATTAGAATTCCCAAATAATCACAAAATATCCAAGAATACTCTAAAACTCTTCAAGAATCCTCGAATAAGCTCAGCAAACTCAAATATTCATTAGAATTCCCAAATAATAACAAAAAATCGTGGTTTACTCTAAAACTCTTCAAGAATGCGCGAATAAGCTCGGCAAACTCAAATATTCATTAGAATTCCCAAATAATCACAAAATATCCAAGAATACTCTAAAACTCTTCAAGAATCCTCGAATAAGCTCAGCAAACTCAAATATTCATTAGAATTCCCAAATAATAACAAAAAATCGTGGTTTACTCTAAAACTCTTCAAGAATGCGCGAATAAGCTCGGCAAACTCAAATATTCATTAGAATTCCCAAATAATCACAAAATATCCAAGAATACTCTAAAACTCTTCAAGAATCCTCGAATAAGCTCGGCAAACTCAAATATTCATTAGAAATCCCAAGTAACCATAAAATATCGAGGAATACTCTAAAACTCTTCAGGAATCCTCGAATAAGCTCAGCAAACTCAAATATTCATTAGAATTCCCAAATAATAACAAAAAATCGTGGTTTACTCTAAAACTCTTCAAGAATGCACGAATAAGCTCGGCAAACTCAAATATTCATTAGAATTCCCAAATAATCACAAAATATCCAAGAATACTCTAAAACTCTTCAAGAATCCTCGAATAAGCTCAGCAAACTCAAATATTCATTAGAATTCCCAAATAATAACAAAAAATCGTGGTTTACTCTAAAACTCTTCAAGAATGCGCGAATAAGCTCGGCAAACTCAAATATTCATTAGAATTCCCAAATAATCACAAAATATCCAAGAATACTCTAAAACTCTTCAAGAATCCTCGAATAAGCTCGGCAAACTCAAATATTCATTAGAAATCCCAAGTAACCATAAAATATTGAGGAATACTCTAAAACTCTTCAGGAATCCTCGAATAAGCTCAGCAAACTCAAATATTCATTAGAATTCCCAAATAATAACAAAAAATCGTGGTTTACTCTAAAACTCTTCAAGAATGCGCGAATAAGCTCGGCAAACTCAAATATTCATTAGAATTCCCAAATAATCACAAAATATCCAAGAATACTCTAAAACTCTTCAAGAATCCTCGAATAAGCTCGGCAAACTCAAATATTCATTAGAAATCCCAAGTAACCATAAAATATCGAGGAATACTCTAAAACTCTTCAGGAATCCTCGAATAAGCTCAGCAAACTCAAATATTCATTAGAATTCCCAAATAATAACAAAAAATCGTGGTTTACTCTAAAACTCTTCAAGAATGCGCGAATAAGCTCGGCAAACTCAAATATTCATTAGAATTCCCAAATAATCACAAAATATCCAAGAATACTCTAAAACTCTTCAAGAATCCTCGAATAAGCTCAGCAAACTCAAATATTCATTAGAATTCTCAAATAACCACAAAATATCGAGGAATACTCTAAAACTCTTCAAGAATCCTCGAATTAGCTCAGCAAACTCAAATATTCATTAGAGTTCCCAAATAATAATAACATATCGAGGAATACTCTAAAACTCTTCAAGAATCTTCGAATAAGCTCAGCAAACTCAAATATTCATTAGAAATCCCAAATAATCATAAAATATCGAGGAAGACTCTAAAACTCTTCAAAAATCCTCGAATAAGCTCAGCAAACTCAAATATTCATTAAAATTCCCAAATAATCATAAAATATCGAGGAATACTCTAAAACTCTTCAAAAATCCTCGGAAAGGTCAGCAAACTCAAATATTCATTAGAATTCCCAAATAATCACATAATATCGAGGAATACTCTAAAACTCTTCAAGAAGCCGCGAGCAAGCTTAGTGAACTCAAACATTCATCTGAATTTCTCAGTTATCGTAAAATCGAGGAAAACTCCTTACATTCTTCAAGAATCCTTGAATAAGCTCAGCAAACTCAGATATTCATAAGTATTCCTAAATAATAACAAAATATCGAGGAATACTCTAAAACTCTTCAAGAAGCCGCGAGCAAGCTTAGTGAACTCAAACATTCATCTGAATTTCTCAGTTATCGTAAAATCGAGGAAAACTCCTTACATTCTTCAAGAATCCTTGAATAAGCTCAGCAAACTCAGATATTCATAAGTATTCCTAAATAATAACAAAATATCGAGGAATACTCTATAACTCTTCAAGAATCCTCGAATAAGCTCAGCAAACTCAAATATTCATTAGAATTCCCAAATAACCACAAAATATCTAGGAAGACTCTAAAACTCTTCAAAAAATCTAGAATAAGCTCAGCAAACTCAAATATTCATTAAAATTCCCAAATAATCATGAAATATCGAGAAAGACTCTAAAACTCTTCAAGAATCCTCGAATAAGCTCAACAAACTCAAATATTCATTAGAATTCCCAAATAACCACAAAATATGGAGGAAGACTCTTAAACTCTTCAAAAATCCTCGAATAAGCTCAGCAAACTCAAATATTCATTAGAATTCCCAAATAATCACAAAATATCTAGGAATACTCTAAAACTCTTCAAAAATCCTCGAATAAGCTCAGCACACTCAAATATTCATTAGAATTCCCAAATAATCACAAAATATCGAGGAATACTCTAAAACTCTTCAAGAAGCCGCGAGCAAGCTTAGTGAACTCAAACATTCATCTGAATTTCTCAGTTATCGTAAAATCGAGGAAAACTCCTAACATTCTTCAAGAATCCCTGAATAAGCTCAGCAAACTCAGATATTCATAAGTATTCCTAATAATAACAAAATATCGAGGAATACTCTAAAACTCTTCAAGAATCCTCGAATAAGCTCAGCAAACTCAAATATTCATAAGGATTCCCAAATAATCACAAAATATCAAAGAATACTCTAAAACTCTTCAAAAATGCTCGAATAAGCTCAGCAAACTCAAATATTCGTTTGAATTCCCAATAATAACAACAAATCGAGGAATGCTCTAAAACTCTTCAAGAATCCTCGAATAAGCTCAGCAAACTCAAATATTCATTAAATTTCCCAATTAATCACAAAATATCGAGGAATTCTCTAAAAACTCTTCAAGAATCCTCGAAAAAACTCAGCAAACTCAAATATTCATTAGAATTCCCAAATAACCACAAAATATCGAGGAATACTCTAAAACTCTTCAAGAATCCTCGAATAAGCTCAGCAAACTCAAATATTCATTAAAATTCCCAATTAGTCACAAAATATCGAGGAATACTCTAAAACTCTTCAGGAATCCTCGAATAAGCTCAGCAAACTCAAATATTCATTAGAATTCCCAAATAATTACAAAATATCGAGGAATACTCTGAAACTCTTCAAGAATCCTCGAATGAGCTCGGCAAACTCAAATATTCATTAGAATTCCCAAATAACCACAAAATATCGAGGAATACTCTAAAACTCTTCAAGAATCCTCGAATAAGCTCAGCAAACTCAAATATTCATTAAAATTCCCAATTAGTCACAAAATATCGAGGAAAACTCTAAAACTCTTCAGGAATCCTCGAATAAGCTCAGCAAACTCAAATATCATTAGAATTCCCAAATAATTACAAAATATCCAGGAATACTCTGAAACTCTTCAAGAATCCTCGAATGAGCTCGGCAAACTCAAATATTCATTAGAATTCCCAAATAACCACAAAATATCGAGGAATACTCTAAAACTCTTCAAGAATCCTCGAATAAGCTCAGCAAACTCAAATATTCATTAAAATTCCCAATTAGTCACAAAATATCGAGGAATACTCTAAAACTCTTCAAGAATCCTCGAAAAAACTCAGCAAACTCAAATATTCATTAGAATTCCCAAATAATCACAAAATATCGACGAATACTCTAAAACTCTTCAGGAATCCTCGAATAAGCTCAGCAAACTCAAATATTCATTAGAATTCCCAAATAATTACAAAATATCGAGGAATACTCTGAAACTCTTCAAGAATCCTCGAATGAGCTCGGCAAACTCAAATATTCATTAGAATTCCCAAATAACCACAAAATATCGAGGAATACTCTAAAACTCTTCAAGAATCCTCGAATAAGCTCAGCAAACTCAAATATTCATTAAAATTCCCAATTAGTCACAAAATATCGAGGAATACTCTAAAACTCTTCAAGAATCCTCGAAAAAACTCAGCAAACTCAAATATTCATTAGAATTCCCAAATAATCACAAAATATCGACGAATACTCTAAAACTCTTCAGGAATCCTCGAATAACCTCAGCAAACTCAAATATTCATAAGAATTCCCAAATAATCATAAAATATCGAGGAAGACTCTAACTCTCTTCAAAAATCCTCGAATAATCTCAGCAAACTCAAATATTCATTAAAATTCCCAATTAATCACAAAATATCGAGGAATACTCTAAAACTCTTCAAGAATCCTCGAAAAAACTCAGCAAACTCAAATATTCATTAGAATTCCCAAATTATCACAAAATATCGAGGAAAACTCTAAAACTCTTCAGGAATCCTCGAATAAGCTCAGCAAACTCAAATATTCATTAGAATTCCCAAATAATTACAAAATATCGTGAATACTCTGAAACTCTTCAAGAATCCTCGAATGAGCTCGGCAAACTCAAATATTCATTAGAATTCCCAAATAACCACAAAATATCGAGGAATACTCTAAAACTCTTCAAGAATCCTCGAATAAGCTCAGCAAACTCAAATATTCATTAAAATTCCCAATTAGTCACAAAATATCGAGGAAAACTCTAAAACTCTTCAGGAATCCTCGAATAAGCTCAGCAAACTCAAATATTCATTAGAATTCCCAAATAATTACAAAATATCGTGAATACTCTGAAACTCTTCAAGAATCCTCGAATGAGCTCGGCAAACTCAAATATTCATTAGAATTCCCAAATAACCACAAAATATCGAGGAATACTCTAAAACTCTTCAAGAATCCTCGAATAAGCTCAGCAAACTCAAATATTCATTAAAATTCCCAATTAGTCACAAAATATCGAGGAATACTCTAAAACTCTTCAGGAATCCTCGAATAAGCTCAGCAAACTCAAATATTCATTAGAATTCCCAAATAATTACAAAATATCGAGGAATACTCTGAAACTCTTCAAGAATCCTCGAATGAGCTCGGCAAACTCAAATATTCATTAGAATTCCCAAATAACCACAAAATATCGAGGAATACTCTAAAACTCTTCAAGAATCCTCGAATAAGCTCAGCAAACTCAAATATTCATTAAAATTCCCAATTAGTCACAAAATATCGAGGAAAACTCTAAAACTCTTCAGGAATCCTCGAATAAGCTCAGCAAACTCAAATATTCATTAGAATTCCCAAATAATTACAAAATATCCAGGAATACTCTGAAACTCTTCAAGAATCCTCGAATGAGCTCGGCAAACTCAAATATTCATTAGAATTCCCAAATAACCACAAAATATCGAGGAATACTCTAAAACTCTTCAAGAATCCTCGAATAAGCTCAGCAAACTCAAATATTCATTAAAATTCCCAATTAGTCACAAAATATCGAGGAATACTCTAAAACTCTTCAAGAATCCTCGAAAAAACTCAGCAAACTCAAATATTCATTAGAATTCCCAAATAATCACAAAATATCGACGAATACTCTAAAACTCTTCAGGAATCCTCGAATAACCTCAGCAAACTCAAATATTCATAAGAATTCCCAAATAATCATAAAATATCGAGGAAGACTCTAACTCTCTTCAAAAATCCTCGAATAATCTCAGCAAACTCAAATATTCATTAAAATTCCCAATTAATCACAAAATATCGAGGAATACTCTAAAACTCTTCAAGAATCCTCGAAAAAACTCAGCAAACTCAAATATTCATTAGAATTCCCAAATTATCACAAAATATCGAGGAAAACTCTAAAACTCTTCAGGAATCCTCGAATAAGCTCAGCAAACTCAAATATTCATTAGAATTCCCAAATAATTACAAAATATCGTGAATACTCTGAAACTCTTCAAGAATCCTCGAATGAGCTCGGCAAACTCAAATATTCATTAGAATTCCCAAATAACCACAAAATATCGAGGAATACTCTAAAACTCTTCAAGAATCCTCGAATAAGCTCAGCAATCTCAAATATTCATTAGAATTCCCAAATAATCACAAAATATCGAGGAATACTCTAAAACTCTTCAAAAATCCTCGAATACGCTCAGCAAACTCAAATATTCATTAAAATTCCCAATTAATCATAAAATATCGAGGAATACTCTAAAACTCTTCAAGAATCCTCGAATAAACTCAGCAAACTCAAATATTCATTAAAATTCCCAAATAATCATAAAATATCGAGGAAGATTCTAAAACTCTTCAAAAATCCTCGAATAAGCTCAGCAAACTCAAATATTCATTAGAATTCCCAAATAATCACATAATATCGAGGAATACTCTAAAACTCTTCAAGAAGCCGCGAGCAAGCTTAGTGAACTCAAACATTCATCTGAATTTCTCAGTTATCGTAAAATCGAGGAAAACTCCTTACATTCTTCAAGAATCCTTGAATAAGCTCAGCAAACTCATATATTCATATATATTCCTAAATAATAACAAAATATCGAGGAATACTCTAAAACTCTTCAAGAATCTTCGAATAAGCTCGGCAAACTCAACCATTCATTAGAATTCCCAAATAATAACAACAAATCGAGGAATACTCTAAAACTCTTCAAGAATCCTCGAATAAGCTCAGCAAACTCAAATATTCATTAAAATTCCCAAATAATCATAAAATATCGAAGAAGACTCTAAAACTCTTCAAAAATCCTCGAACAAGCTCAGCAAACTCAAATATTCGTTAAAATTCCCAAATTATCATAAAATATCGAGGAATACTCTAAAACTCTTCAAGAATCCTCGAATAAGCTCGGCAAACTCAACTATTCATTAGAATTCCCAAATAATAACAACAAATTGAGGAATACTCTAAAACTCTTCAAGAATCCTCGAATAAGCTCAGCAAACTCAGATATCGAAAAATCGAGGAATACTCTCAAATTTTTCAAGAATCCTCGAGCAAGCTCTGTGAACTCAAATATTATCCAAATTGATTGACGCATGACAAAATTCGGTTAACATTTGGAAGTGGCCACATACCATGGGGCATAAATTTAGGGTATTGCTCAGTGTATCTGAACAGGAAAGTCATAAGTGAATTGACTTCTAACGAACTTGATATATTATTTAGTATTAGTAAGTTGTGCATTTGGTATATATTCGAGCAGTCAAAGCGTGTTCCACTAAACGCACCGTGGGAGCAAACGCAGAGCAACATACAGAGGATCATCATTGTGAGCAACATAGGGTTGCCATCTTTTGTTAAACGAAGTACGAGATTGGAATAAAACTTTTTTCGGTCGAGCCAGGATCTTTTCTCATTGGATGATATATTCTGGACTTCCTTGGTTATAGAGTGAATTCCTCACAAACGAAAAATGATCGATTGGCATAGTAAGCTCTCAACCAATAACCGAGGAAGTTCTCATAGAAAACTAAAGCAGGCTCAGTTTCATTTTGGTCGTTACTTTAGAAAGATGAAAAATATTTTATAGAGAAATAAATAACTTTAGAATATGTAAATATTATTGTTAGAAATGCAACTATGCGTGTTATGCGCATGACCAATCCTGGTAACCCTGAACCCCACCACAATTCCATGTGCTCTTGTTTGTCTGTTACGAGCGGAGAAAATGAGAAAATAATTTCTCTCATATGAGAGAAGTTTCATCACAATTTTTAGATTTTTACTGAAATGAAATGTAGACTACTAAAAATGTACCATAGTTAGCGTACTTTTTTTTGGACTAAAATGATCATAAGAAATATCCTCAGAGATTGTCGGGACGATTTTGCGATCAAATGCCTCTAACTACTTCAAATATTAGAAACAAGTGTCAAGGTGGCGAAAACAGCTTTTGACAACAGTTTACTCTTTTCTAATAAATTCAAATTTGGCTAAGTCTAAGATCATGAAATTTTCACTGAATATTCTAAAATATATTTTGAAGAGATTGTCTTGTGGAAATTGTAATATTTGGCTTCATATTCGAGATATTACGATTGAAGTTCCCAAAATCGAATAATCCTCTCTCTCTCACGAGGAGCGTGACCTCAGACCTTAATCCAACTATCTACCCTCGGTATCAACCTATAGGTCCACCTTCCTTTGGTGGAACTGTCCCACGCGCGCTGCCATTTGACCATAGAGGTCATCCTGACAGTCCTGCGTATGCCTCTTGTGCCGCGCATTTCGAAGCACTCCATGTCCTCACTGATAAGAATGCTGATAGGCACCATACCAGTAAGGGGCTGTCCATAAACCACGTGGTCATGAGGGGGGGGGGGGTTCGGCCAATGACCATTTTGTATGGACATATAAAAAAATTGTATGGACTAATGACCACGCGGGGGGGTTGAAAAGTCCCAAAAAATGACCACGTGGTTTATGGACAGCCCCTAATGACGCAGAGAGCGTCGTGTGACACGGTACGGTATGCGCTCGCAACCCTCAGGCACATAAGCCTGTAAGTACTTTCCAGCTTCCGTCGGTAGCATTTAGTACTAAGCGCGGTGACCCACTCCGGGCCGCCATACCTAAGTATGGATGTAGCAACACTAGCCAGAAGCTTGCGCTTACTGGCGTACACCGCAGAGCTATTGGACATCCATCCGGGACAGTGCCGCAATAGCTGTGGAGGCTCTTTTACAGGCATAATCGACGTGGCTACCGAAGGTAAGCTTATCGTCGATCATCACGCCCAAGTGTTTGACGGAGCGCTTTGACAGGATAGTACAGTCTCCTACACTGATCTCCGTCTGCTGCTCCGACTTCAGGTTGTTAACAACCGTCACCTCTGTCTTGTGGTGAGCCAGCTCCAGTTTCCTGGACCGCATCCACGCCTCCACTACCTTGATCGAGTGGTTGGTAGTCAACTTTACCTCCTCGATCGTTTCACCGTAGACTTCGAGCGTAATGTCGTCGGCAAATCCGACAATCACCTTTCCCACTGGATACTCTAACCTCAACACCTCGTCGTACATGACATTCCATAACACCGGACCCAGGATGGAACCTTGCGGGACTCCTGAGGTTATGTGAAAGCACTTCCGACCCACCTCCGTTTCGTAGACTAGTACACGATTCTGAAAGTAACTTCCGAGAATCTTGTACAGGTACTCCGGTATCCCCAGACGCAAGAGCGCATCGGCAATAGCAGACCAGCTGGCGCTATTAAACGCATTCCTTACATCCAGAGTCACTACCGCGCAAAAGCGAATTCCGCTCCTCTTAGGCTCGAGTGCTTTCTCGGCGGTTTTTGTAACCGACAAGATAGCGTCTACGGTGGACCTCCCCTTCCGGAAGCCGTACTGGTTACTCGAAAGACCATTTTCGCCCTCGGTGAACCGCAACATTCTATTGAGGATGATCTTTTCGAGCACCTTCCCCGCCGTGTCAATCAAGCATTGAGAGTGTGTA
>NC_085138.1:277308266-277360114 GCF_035046485.1 Aedes albopictus
CAAATGCAATAAGTATAAATTGTAATCCAAGATAAAATCTGGTGCCCATGACGTACTGGTTACACGTTCATTTCATAAGTGGATGGTCATGGGTTCGATCCCAGCCCCGACACTTGCAATTTTTTCGTCATTTGCTCTTCCCCTCGAGAGCGGCTCACACCCGACCCAAGTAACAATTCCATTGTTGATTGGTTTTGTTTGATTTTTATTAGGGTTTTATACCAGCAATAACTAAAACTCAGTTGTATGACTACTTTTATGAAAACCATTGATGAAATGTTTTATAGTATTCTTGAAGATATCCATAAAGCCAGAAATTAAGAGGAAACAAAACTCACCAAATTGTAATCCTGCTGTCATTTATTAGTACCACAATAAAACTGTTCAACCTCTCAACAGATGGTGGTCCGTTCGATTAGTAACGACATCTGTTGGTGAAGCAGAAACTATGACTCTGCTAGGTTTATTGCGGTCATCATAAAAGTCAACTTGCATTCGTTTTCTTTTTGCTAATTATGATCGTCGAAAAATTGATCTGATACCTGATAAACCCCCCCCCCCTCCCTCCTCCGTAGACTTTTGCTCATACAAAAATTAGAAAATTTGTATGGAGCGTAGACTTTGTCCTGAACACCACCTCCCCAACATCTCATCAGAGTCTACGTAGTTTATGGACATGCCCTTGATAGTTTATAGTCATTTTCATAGCATGCTCACATAAATAAATTCTCAAAGCTGAGTTTTCTTGGAATTCGAAATAGTTTTACTAAATTATCAAATTGATTTATTCCATTTCAATATGAAATTATCCACCATTTTCGAAGCGCATTAATTTTATGTTTCTACAACCCAAATATTCACGGTAAAATTGAAATGATATTTTTATACTTACGAATGATATCTACTCCTGAATTTTAAGTGCCATTGAAGAAGCTGCTCTGCATCTTCAGCTGTCATAGTTTTTGTTGAAAAAAAAACAACAACAATCATCATAACCTTATTTTGAGTATGGAAAATTTTTCAAATAGGTTTTAAAACAGTTTTATTGCTACTCTTAATACGGTTTGCAAAACCTCTCCGTGAGTGGTCCATTTGGTCGGATGGTGCTCTTAACCCGGGAGCGGTGGCGTCGTGTACTGAGTACACGCACCATGAAAAATGCACGCTTGTGGCACACAAGCTGTTCGGGCTCGTTTGGAAGTTGACCATCAATGTTAACTTTTTTCCCGATCAGCCTGGATAGCTGTGTAGTGTCGGTAGCGGTTGTCTCAATTGGCTGAGAATAACGGATCGCCTGATCCAGTGGTAAGAGTCCACTAAACAGGTGACCCCTTCTTCAAGGTGTTATGCGGCTTTATGCTTACCGTGCCAAGGAATGAATGGTTAGGAGGTTCTAATAAAAAGCTAACCACAAACGGAGCCTGTGGAGTACTAGGGCGCCCTCCACAGTATTCTTCTCTTACTGCGCTATCCAACTAACAATCACTCATTTAACAGGCACCATTATGACGAATTAATTCAGCATAATGTTGAATAACATTTGAATTATTTTCACGTACAACCTATGTTCGGGTTTTGTTCACACAAATTTGGAGAAGTTATAAAACATCATGTTGTGCACCAACTTATTTTTTTGTTGTTCAAAGCGTTTTACAAATGTACAGGAAAGTTGTTATTTAGCTTTGCCAAAAATGACTGAAAATAAATAAAATGCAAAAAAGTTGAACTCTCACGAGAGTAATTGTTTGCTCTCATGTTGAGAACACCTATTATGAAATAAGAATTACATATAAAATTACCTAAATCCAGATTAGAACTCGAGACCTGTCGATTGCCAGCCGCATGCCTTCTTATCTGCGCCATCCTAGAGATGGTGAGATGCAGCACCCAAAGCAATACATAATCTTCCCATGACTCAATAATGATCAATCCAGAACTTGTGTTCAGCAGTGGTGAATTAACACAGCACGTGGTAATCAACTGAACAACGCCTTATACTTCAACATCTGTTCAGCTCAAAACACGTGTTTCCCATTCTGATTTCGCTGTCAGTATTTTTATCGTACGGTGAGAAAACTTTTATCAAATGTGGTCAAAAAGTGTTGGTCCTTATTGAAGATATTGTTTCCAGACGTACAAATTGCGATATGATTTTTTTTATTGTTTATTATGCGATCGATATTAAAGATTTTTTTTATTTTTTATTATTCGATCGATGTTTAAGATCTTTAAATATGTATGACAATATGTGGCGCGGTATGATGTTGGACATGGTGCATTCACAGCATCGGTTCAGGTAATCTACTCATGCTCTGTCGAAGATCCGTTAAGCATTTTTTTATTTATGCTTTTGTCATGGAATCTTGATGTTATGTTCAATAAACAGTGCATAAGGATGTTTTGGGATACTTGAAATGTGTCGATTTCTGAATGTTGTTTGGTTATCTAGGTGACTGTGGGAATAATATTCAGAAACACGACAGCATCGATCCAAGCGTCTCGTACAATCAAACTGCTGCGGAAGATAAAAAATATAATAATCAAGGTACAAGATATCTTGTTACAGACTAATAATAATAAATAAATGCCTCATTTTTACGTTGATTACGCCTCTTGGCACTCAGTGTTAAACTACATAATACTATTCTGTTTTATTTTATGTGATTCGTTTAAAATATTGGTTCTTTAATAAATTGGTTGTCTAAACAGTTTTAGACATGATTTATCCCATAATCTGAACAGAGTCAAACTATGACGGGCTGAAGGCGTTCATTTGACAAGTGAAAAACACATTGTTCAGGAGCATATGCTTATCGATAAATCAGCTTAATAAGATGCAGACAAATATTTTGTTAAACTCTTTTGTTAAGGAATCAATGCTTGTCGAATAAATTTCTTGTTAAACTTTTAAAAAGTGTTTTCATTTATCATCGTTAATACCGATGAGGAAAGTCGAACATTGATTACTTTCTCAATTAAAAAATCATTTAAACAGTAACGTGTAGACCATAATTTTAGTTCAGCTATCACTACCATTATTAAGCAACAGTTCAGAAAGCTTGCTTGTTTGTGAATTGCAATTGTTAGTTGGGTAACCGGAGCAATGGTGCAGTTGACTTTGTTTTTCTCCGAGATAATCTTCTATCCTTCTTAAGCCTCAATTGCTCAATAAGGGTGGGATTATTAATGTGTTGTTTATTAGCTTTAATTATAGCCTGTATGGCTCTTCGCATTATGCGTTCTTCACAGTGTCCT
This sequence comes from Aedes albopictus, assembly GCF_035046485.1. Classification (NCBI taxonomy): domain Eukaryota; kingdom Metazoa; phylum Arthropoda; class Insecta; order Diptera; family Culicidae; genus Aedes; species Aedes albopictus. Next base: position 277,311,522 of record NC_085138.1, read on the forward strand.
CTGTGTATGTTCGTCTCTGGCGTTCTACAATCGATACCGAATTGTTTTTTATCACTGCTCTTTTTTCTTGTGTTGTGATTGTAAGAGTTTGATCGTGTCTAGTTTGAGTAGTGGCGATGACAAACCTTTATGATTTATGATTTGTGAATCTTAAAAATAGGATCAGATTTGTTTCCGTGTATATTCAAATGTTACCACGTTTGCGAGTCATTGTGAAATCTAAGTTGGTCCAAAGGTCCTTTATGGTCGTGCTAATGCTAATTTCTTAAAAAAAAAACAACTCCACGGAAAAACTTTTGGAAAAGTCTGAAGTAATTCTCAAAGTTCTGAAAAAGTCTTTGAGAAACCGTTTTTAGCATTAAAAATGAAATATAAAGGAATGTTTAGAAAAAAAAAATTCTGAAGAAATCATTTGGTAAAAGAGGATTTCCGGACAGTATTACTGGAGAAATCCGCGTAGTTCTAAAAGTGTTCCTGCAGAAATTACTAGAAAAACGCTTTGGTTAGCTTTTACAAAAATCCTTCAAAAACACTCTTTCGATGTTCCCAAAAGAATTTTTGACGAATATCAAAGGAATTATTACTGAATAAATTCCTTGAAGAATTCGTAGAGGAACTCATATAGTTATCTTTAGAAGAAATATTGGAGTTATTTGTGGGAAAATGCACGGAGCAATATCTGGAGGAAATCACGCAGGAATTCCTGCATTATTGATCACTGTAGGTAATAGGGTTTCGAACTACTTGGGCACCCGCGTAAATTCCCGTCGCCTCACAGCAAAACAAATCAAAATATCACTTGCCGCATATTTTCCAAACGCACTTCCGTAAGTAATCATCTCCCGTAACATTTCCGCAACGAGATTCACTCTGAAGCCGCACAAGTGCTGAAAACAACTTTTACACGCAGACGGGTGCACTTGTTCTGCACAAAGATGGGTGCCGAAGTGATTTCCCATTTGATTTTGCTGGAAGTTCGGCACTGGTGCTGAAATAGGTGCAGCCAATTCGTTCAAAATCAACTTTCCGGCAGAAAATTTTCACAAAAATCACTGCAAACAACAAGTTTACGCAATAAGGTATTTGATTCAAATGGAAAAAGTGGACGAGACGGTCGTTTCGTTGTGAATTTAGGTATTAAACAATTTTATTTACATGTATTGCCGAGAATGGGGTCAAAAACCCTATTGCAAAAATCTCTGAATAAACTCTCGCGGTATTTTATGGATGATTCACTGATAAATCTAAACGCAGCAATTTTTATTAGAATCTGTCCCTGGCAAATTTTCTTTGTAAGAATCAATAAAGGAATCCAGGAGAAGTTTCCAATGATTTTTTAAACGATTACCAAGAAGAACTTTAGAAGTAACCCCTGGTGGAATTTCATAAGGAATTCATTGAAATCTTCCCAAAAGAGTTCTTGAAAGAAATTTCTTGGAAATACGTTTAGGAAGATTTGAAGGAGCACTGGAGAAGTTTCTTAAAAAATCTCTGGAAGTTTTTCTAAAGAAACCGCTTAAAGAGCTTCTGCAAGAAAACTTGATGGATTTTATGACCGAATACGAAAAAAATATTGAAGTATTTCATAAAGAATTTTCGAAGGAATCTCCAGGGAAAATTCGAATTCTCCAAATGAATTCTTGATAAAATTTCTTGAGAAGTTGTAAATTTTAGATTTTTTTTTCTGAAGAAACCCGTGGAGTTCTGAAGAAACCTGAATGAATCCTTGAACACATTTCTCAAAGAATCTATGGAGGATCTTTTGAGGTAAACCATAGACTCTTTTCAGGTGAAATTTTTGGATAAATTCCAGTAAAATCTTCTAGAACAAATTCTGAAAGAAACTTAACAGGAATTTTATAAGGACTCCATGGAAGATGTTTTAAAAGAACTTCTAAAGGTATTCTTGTAAGACATTCTGAATGAAATTCCTGGAGAAATTTCTAAAGAAAATTCTCAAACTTTTGTTCAGGAATAGTATCTAGAAAACTTTGAAGAAAATATTAAAGGAAACTATGAATTTACAGAACGAAACCGTGTGGGAGTTCCTGAATAAATTCTTAAAGAAATCTCCGAAAGCACTCCTGACGATTTTTTAAAGTAAAAATCCTGTGCAAATTTCTATAGGAATCGCCAGAAGATTTTCTTAAGAAATACCTGGAGATTTTATTATCCTTTGAGGAATTTGTGTAGATATCCTGAAATGGTTTTCTAAATAAATATTCCAATAAACTTCTGGAGGAATCTCTCAATGAATTTCTGAAGGGATCAGACAGGAATTCAGAAGAAATTTATGCAGGAATTTCCGAAGTAATTCATTTTAATTTTCTAAAATGTTCTTTTGAAAAATTTCAGAGAAATTACTAGTGAGATGTTTAAACTAATTCCTTAGACTAAAAAATCTATGGCTGGAGAAAATTGCCTAATGAATCTTTGATATATAGTTTAAAGAGACCGTTGAGAAATTTCTGGGGCAATTAGACAATTTTCGAAAATTTTAGAATACATTTCTGACGAAACCCCTGAAACAAGTTTCAATATCACATAGTTTTTTATTTGCAAGGCTACAAAAAAGAAATGCAAAACTCGCGAAAGTTAAATATTCTATACAAATGAAGGCGCGAAAAACTCGGAGGCGAGTTTCTCATGTTTAAATGGGGAGTTTTTCAAAACATATGAAAGCACAAAACATTTAATATTCACATGAATTCATTACTTTGTGTTTTTGAGAGCACAGAAAATAAGAAAAAAAATATTTGGGTGATTTCATTATATCCAGGAGGGCGGAATGAGAGTACCAAAAAATAAAAAGTTTTTTTTTTTGTTTATCTGTATTAACGAGATTTTTAGCCCTGGGCTAGTTCATCTCGGGACCCACGCTTTACTTCCCTTCCGAAGGAAGAACTCACATTTTGCGAGTTTTTCGGGAGTGGGATTCGATCCCAGGTCCTCGGCGTGATAGGCATGCGCTAATAAAAAGTTTTTTTTTTCTTTAAATTGGGAAAACCCAAGATTTAGCCCGTGGGTTAAGAAGCATACAACAAAATTTCATACCACTGCTAAAGACGCAAACATCAATATTTTTTAATGAAATTTTGAGGTTCACACCTCAAAAATTGGAGCCACGAGGACAGTTTTATTCCGATGGTCGTCAGGGTCAGGCGGGAAAGGGGGGGTTAAAAATTGCATACCCTCTCTTTTAGCAAGGCCCGATTAGTTGAAATTAATATGATTTCATCTGAAAAGTGGTTAGTTCTATGTATTATTGTATATTACGTAAGGCCAGGGGGTTGAGAAGTGTATAACAAGTGTAGAACTTTTTCAAGGCCTCCAAAACATTTTCAAGTTTGAGTCTAATTTCTATGCGCTTTTGAAAGGCATAGATTTTTTGTTGGCATAGATTATGTTTTTCACGAAAGTAAAACGATTTTAAATGAAATTGACTACCTAATTTTGTTGTACGCCCGTAGGTTAAACAAAATGGCAAAGGTCATTTTTCTTATACTTATAAGGGCGCAATTAATTTGATACATATTGCGCATTATTAAAATTTTACCAGATTTGCTGGCATGTCTGAAACATACTGGAAAAACTTGTAATTTTAAGCAAACCTGCTAAAATGCCAGTAAAGGGCAATATGTATCATTGTACCCTTACTTGCGTCCATTGGCGCAGTTGGTTGTCAAAGCGTGCGACTGTAACCAGCTCTCGCCGCAAACTAATTCAAGACCAACAATTGAAAAGGCCACATCAACATTGCATAAACAAACACGTTTCTGTCGACTTAGAGCCTTCTGGGATCCACCCACGCATCTCACCGCCATTAACAGAAAGCTTGATGTTTGCGCTTTCTGTTGGTGGTGGTGAGGTGTGTGGGTGGGGTTCTGTCACATTCGCCCGAAAACCATTCGCCCGAATTCCAAATGCCCGAATGACAAACGTTCGAATGTAACAAACGCCCGAAAGTCATTCGCCCGAATAGACCATTCGCCCGAAAAGACCATTCGCCCGAAATACCATTCACCCGAAAAGACCATTTACCCGAAAGACCATTCGTCCGAAAACCATAATAATCTTGAAAATACTTTTCTGAAATCAATTTAGGCGTCGTACACGCGTATTGCTTTCTTCGAACACAGTCTGATGTAAGATTTATACTGTTAAAACATGTTCAGCAATATAGCTGTGAAAACATTTATTGGAATTGGTTCTTCTTTTGTTAATAGGCTTTTCTTTCTAGTTCTACCTTCAAGGAAATTAAATTCAATTTGATGTAATTTTTAACCATAAATTTGCCCTTCTTTTAAAAAAAAAATTAATCATGGGCTGTTCTTTTAATTTGTTATTCTATGGGGAACGACGTTTTATTGTTTACAATTTCTGGATTCAAAACATGATTTCAAAAGAACAGCTTATTCAAATAAGAATGCTGCATTCTTGCGATTTTGGTGTTTTTTTTTTCTGCATCCGATAGCTCACACGTTTTAATTTTTATGAACTATTGTTCATTTTGACGATACGTAGTTATTCCGAGTAGATCAATCGTGAACACTATTAACTCAAAAGTATTGACTACTCTGTGCTGAAGTTTCGGCGCTATCCTCTCGATCAACAATGCTATAACAATTAATGACCTATTATGTAATATTTTCACAAGAAATTAGGCCTTCTTCAAAACATAGGCCGTTCTTTCAAACTAAGCTAATATGATTATTATTGGCGCTAGTCCAGCTGTTCTTGCGATTGGTCGGATAGTAAGTACACCATGCGTCTGTCCTTAAACTTTCATCATGGCAAACTAGGAAAAAAAACTTGTTCAAAGAAATTACATGGAATCGGCAGAGACGAACCAGCCAAGGGTTGAAAGTCTCTCAAATAAAGACAAATCAATCAATCAACATGGAATCGGCGGATGACTTTCGGGCGAATGGTCTTTCGGGCGAATGGTCTTTTCGGGCGAATGGTCATTCGGGTGAATGGTCTTTTCGCGTGAATGGCCTTTTCGGGCGAATGGTCTATTCGGGCGATTGGAATTCGGGCGTTTGTCATTCGGGCGTTTGTGATTCGGGCGAATGGTTTTCGGGCGAATGTGACAGAATCGTGGGTGGAGTTCAAAAGGCCTCAAGTCGACAGAAACATGTTTGTTTACAAAATGTTGTCGTGGCCTTTTCAATGGTTGGTCTTGAATTAGACACCAACAAAACAAATTGCTTGGTGGCTAGGCATGTGGAGTGCGAGAGTAAGTCTCGGCTTCATAAAAACAACTCGCTCTCACTTGTAGATAGTGGGCACAAACGCGAATGTGTTGTGGATTGGCATCAAGCCGAAAGAGAGATGGATTTGTGAAAAAGAAGTGTTCACGCTATGGCTTAGGATTCAGTTTGGCTTTCTATTCCGTAGAAACATAACTTGTTCTGTGGCTTAGTTGGTTAAAGCATCGGTCTAATGAATACGGAGTCGTGGGTTCCAATCCCACCAGAACACGTTTTTTCTTCTAATTACAAGTTTTTCCAGTACGCAAATAATTTCGCAAAAATTCACTAAGCTTTTCCGCCCATCAAAAATCACTAAGCTGTTTTTACACGACTATGAATGGGAGTGTAAAAAAAGTGCATGTTACAAATGATGTTTTTTGTTCTATGGGCACAAAAATATCGAAAATAATCTAAGAGGTGATTACCACAAAGGATTGATTGATTGATTTAGCTATATTATAGAGACTTTCAGCCCTTCGTCCACAAAGGAGCTTTTTATGCCTTTGGGGTGCATAAACTTGGAATATTTCAGGAAAACTTTTCAGAATATTTCAGATTTATTTATTTATTTTTGTAACTTCTTATTATTATTATTATTAGCTTTATTAGGGAGATTTTCGGCCCGAGGCTGGTTCATCTCCAAAATTGTGAGTGCTGAGACATATGATTTATGATACATAGGATTCCACCAAAAATTTGAATTCACAAGAATTTCCATCAAAAATTGGATTTTCGTAGAAAAATTAGCCACTGGAATTTCTGGAATTTCGGAAAAATATTCTGGGTTTCAATTTTTTTTAGATCTCGGAGTTTCTGTACCCGGGTAAAATCTTATATCACTTTTTCTTTTCTTCTTTTATGGCTCTACGTCTCCACTGAAACATGACCAGCCTCGCTACAACTTAGTGTTCTTTGAGCACTTCCACAGTTATTAATTGATGGGCTTTCTTTGCCTGCCATTGCATAAATTTGTATATTGTGAGGCAAGTACAATGAGACACTATTCCCAGGGAGTCAAGAAAATTTTCCCGACTGGAACGGGATTTACGATCCAGCCTTAACCACTAGACTATCTGGAGACCCCACCTTCTATCAACAAAGGTCGAATCAATTACACGACTCTACCGAAACTTTCTGCACCAATACCTTTGTATACTTGAGGCAATTACGTAAACCCAGTGCGGTTCAACAAAGTTAGCATCGCATTCCAGAGCTAACAAAACTGTCCCACCGTACTTAGACCACAACCAACCGAACAACATACCGCGAATCCCTTTGCAGATTCGAGGAATGAAGTTCTCTGCTCAGACCCAAGCTATTCTATGTACATAAAGGCCCACTAAACCGCCCATCAGCAGTGTTGTCACTGAATATTTTCCCACCGATAGCAGCAAGAAGCGAGTATGACGACGGCGACTCCTTGGCCCAGAAGCAACCCAGCCAAGCTCCTCCGGTGCCAGACCAATTCAAAGCGTTCTTCCCGTCGCCATCATCGTCGTCGTCGTCCCAGTGGACCAGTTGCACACAGCAGCGCTGCATTTGCAATTGTGGAATTTTTATGATGTGAAAGAATTTCCAATGCAGCTACAGGAAGGCATAAATTGTCAAGGCGCTTGTTCCTCTCGTCGTCACCGGTTGGATGGTTGGTTGATGGCTGTGGTTGGAGAGAGGAAAAGCAGCAAACTCGTGGCTCAATATTTCGATCCGATCCAACCGACTGCGCCACGGGCTACGCTGGTAGCAGGCAGGTATGTACCTACCTATGCTGTACATATCTTGCCTGGGTATTTATACGGACAGAAGCTGGATTCCTTTAGGAAACCCATGAATGGTGGCATTGGAAAGTGGAATTGATTTGGGAGTTGGGGGTTCGTTCGATTGCGGATTGCTGCACCACCGCGCGCCGGTAGTGTTCTTGTTGCATGACTTGTGTGATTGGATCATCGGATGCCCCGCTGCTGCGGCCCAGGTGGAGATGCAAAGCAGAGCGGAGATTCTCCTGACGAATGATCAGATCGTTTTATCTGGGTTGATGAGATTGGAAGCTTAGAATTGTGTCATTTTCAGGACGATGTATGGAAAATGGTATCAGTTGAGGAGATCTGTTGGCGGATTTTGAAATCCTAAGGAAATATGCATGCTAAAATCTGTGAAATAAAAGACCCATCATGTAGATTGTTAAAATTTTCAAAATCAATGCAAATGTAACAAAATATAGCTTTCTTTATTCTTCCTAATACGTCACGTTGGGAACAGATCGCTGATATAGTGTACGGTTTGGGTGGAAAAATTACCCCAATTCATAAGGGGAGTTAAATTATGTTAACGTTGTTTCAGTAATTTGTAAGAAACATGTTTAGCGCTTGGGTAAATTTGTTAAGTTTTGATAACATTCGAATACTTACACTGTTGAAAATGCTTTGACATCCATGTGCACAACAGAACATGTGCTCGATGGACAAATTGAGATTTGAATTATGAAAAGAAATCCACGTACTCCGGTGAGACTCGAACTCACGACTCCCAATTCCCTAGACGGGCCAAGCCAAAGAAAAAATCAAAATCAAGGAATTGACATTCAAATACTTGTCATCAAATTAAAAGGATATATGCATAAATACATACATGCACAAGCTTACAACATGTCGTGATCCATGCCGCTTACAAACATAAAAGACTCTTTTAGTGTTCACATTCACTAACTCAACTAACGCCCGCGTGGGGGCATCCATTTAGTACGTCACGCAAAATTTAGGAATTTTTTTTTATCTGTATTAACGAGATTTTTAGCCCTGGGCTAGTTCATCTCGGGACCCACGGTTTACTTCCCTTCCGAAGGAAGAACTCACATTTTTGTGAGTTTGTCGGGAGTGGGATTCGATCCCAGGTCCTCAGCGTGATAGTCAAGTGTTCTAACCATCCAACCAGATCCGCTCCCGCCATTTAGGAATTTTCGACCCCCTCTCCCCTTCGTACAGGTTTTCCATATCCCTTTCGTGACGGAGCGCAAAAAAGTGAAATCTCCATACAAATTGCTCAACTTTGGCTCTCCAGAACTCTTAGATTTCCCAAAAAAGTAATTATTATTTTTACTCATTTGAAAGAACTTCTCTTTATCTTTTGATTTCTAGCGTCGACTACGTAGATAAATCGGAAATAAATAATGTGCGACAGATAAAACTTTTTCATGTTTTACCGTTTTTGTCCACATTTTGTTTACCTTGTTGTGGTAAATTTTACAGGCAACGTAAACAAAAGTTTATTTCACACATACAAGTATAAGTAATGGCTGAATTAGTGGAACAATTTACATCATATAAAACAAAGTCTGAACAGATGAAAAAAATATGCAAAACTGTTACCGCTCAACAGCACAATTGTGTTGGTTCGTCACGAAAGGGATATACCTAATGCATTGCTTGTCACAATTTCCGAAACCCACCAGCCTCCCTCCTGTAAGTGTGACGTACTTAATGGAAGCCCACCCCATTCTTGCAACATGCTCCGCTCACCGTATCTGTCCAGCTTTGGCCACTTTCAGGATTTTGGGTTCATCGTATAGTGCAACGAGCTCGTGGTTCATTCTTCATCACCACACACCGTTCTCCTTCAGGCTGCAGACAATCGTCCTTAGCACGCGTCGCGCAAAAACTCAAGGTGCTTGCAGGTCTCCATCTCATGTCTCGCGTCCGTAGAGAATCACCCTGCCGTGTGCATAGTTTTCCCATGTATATGGGGACTCCCATTGAACATGGGACAACAATGCTGCACACGGCAGCACCGGTCTGATTAGCGTCTTGTACATGGTACATTTGGTGTGGGGTGAATCTTTTTTTGACCGCAGTTTCTTCTGGAGCCCGTAGTAGGCACGACTTCCACTAATGGTGCGTCTACGTATTTCACGACTCAAGTTATTGTGAGCCATTAGCAAGGAACTGATGCAGACGAATTCTTCTACCACCTCGAAAGTATCCCCATCTATTGTAACATTGCTGCCAAGGCTTGTCCTGTCTCGCTCAGTCCTACCTACCAGCATGTACTTTGTCTTAGCCGCATTCTCCACCAGTTCGACCTTTGCTGCTTCACGTTTCAGGCGCCATGTCATCCGCAAAACAGACAAATTTGTCAGATTTCGTGAAGATCGTACCCCGGCATAACACTTCCAGGACAATGTTGGCAAGTAGGCAAGTCCGTCACCTTGTCGCCGCCACCATCGAGATTCGATTGAACTGGATATTAGTTCACCTGAAATCCTTACACAGTTCTGCACAACGTCCATCGTTGTTCTTATCAGTTTGGTTGGCTTCCCGCGGGAAAGCTGTTGTCGTCCATGATTTTCTTAGCTCTGTGCGGTCGATACTGTCGTTTGCCGCCTTAAAGTCGATGAACAGGTGGTGCGTTGGGGCCTGGTATTCACGGAATTTCTGGAGGATTTGCCGTACGGTGAAGACGGCCAGCCGTCGATGAAACTGGCTTGGTAACTTCCCACGAAATCATTTTCTTTAGGTGAAAGACGACGGAGATGATCTGGGATAGCACTTTGGCGGCATTGAAAATAGTGATCGCTCGAAAGTTCTCGCACATTAACTAGTCGCCTTTCTTGTGGATGGGACAAATTAACACTTTCTCCCACTCCTCCGGTAGCTGTTCGGTTTCCCAGATCTTGACAACTAATCGGTGCAAAAAGGTGACCAACTTTTCCGGGCCCATCTTGATGAGTTCTGCTGTGCATCGTGGATACCATCCTTTCCAGCCGCTTTGTTGTTTTTGAGCTGGTGGATGGCATCCTTAACTTCCCTCAGCGTGGGAGTTGGTTCGTTCCCGTCCTTTGCTGCACCAACATAGTCATTTCCTCCGCTGCCTTGGTCCTCCGTGCCTAAATTCTCTTCGTCATTCAGGTGTTCGTCAAAGTGCTGCTTCCACCTTTCGATCACCTCACGTTTGTCCGTCAGGAGGCTCCCGTCCTTATCCCTGCAGATTTCGGCTTGCGGCACGTAGCCTTTGCGGGATGCGTTGAGCTTCTGGTAGAACAGGCGTGTTTCCTGTGAACGGCACAGCAGTTCCATTTCCTCGCACTCCGCTTCTTCCAGGCGGCGCATTTTCTTCCGGATAAGACGGGTCTGCTGCTTCCGCTTCTGTCTGTATCGCTCCACATTCTGTCGGGTTCCATGCAACAGCATTACCGCTCGCGCTGCATCCTTTTCCTCCGGAACCACTCTGCACCCCTCGTCGAACCAATCGTTTCGTCGACTCCGTTCTACGTATCCGATAGTGCTCTCGGCTGCGTTGTTGATGGCTGCTTTGACTCCAGCAGTCCTCTAGAGGGGCCACATCGAGTACACCCTCGTCCGGCAACGCTGCCTCGAGATTCTGCGCGTATGTGGTGGCGACATCCGGTTGCTTCAGTCGCTCTAGATCGTACCGGGGAGGGGCAGCAGGGACTAAAGTCCTGGGGCCTGACGCACCCCCCCGCTTGCGAGTCAGCCGCGTAGTCGCCGGCTAAGAATAGGACTACTAACCCCAATTCAAGGTGTCAAGCGACCCGTGCTGAGGAATGAGTGATCGAGGGGGTGAAAAAGATGCTCGATCGACGGAGCCTGTGGGGTACCTGGGCACCCCCCACAGTAAGCTGTCCCTTACCGCGTTAATGCAGGGCTCTGGCGTGGTGGACATTCTTTCCCGTGCTACTCGTGAGATTTAATCATGAAGTCAAATAAAAATCAGAATCTAGGTGGAAATAGTGGTGGGATCAACCCCTTCGCAAGAAGCGGGTTGATGAGATCTCCGACAAGGAGAAGTGAGGAGATAGGCGCTGGGAGTTGCGTACGCAGCTCAAGCGTGGGTGCTCCAGTCCACTTCCCGGCAAGCCAGCCGGTGGAGGTTATGGACGGAGCGTGGTTGTTGAGGGCCGTCAACCGAGGATCCAAAGGACGATCCGCAATAGAGGTGGCTGAGCAGCAGCTTGGCAAAATCATCGACTTTGCGTCCACTAAGTCGAACATAAGCAAGGACCTGAAAACGGCCTTGCTTCGACTTAGGGCGTCGATCGACGATGCCAAGCAGGAGCACGCGGCTCTCGCGTTGCTGACTGCTGCAGCAGCGGAGCCTGCAAATGAGAAAGTGCCGAAGTTTACCCAAACGGAGGCCTTCTCCTTCGCAGGAAGTCCGAATAAGGCGGAAGCGACTGCTCGCGACAAACGTGGCAAGCAATCGCAGAAGCGGGCGAGGCAACCGTCAGGCGAGGAGCTGTCTGGCGGTGCCCGCAAGGCCAGGCGAATCATTACCCCGAAAGTCGGTAATAATGCCGGAAGGTCGGACCCCAGCCAGGGTTCCCGGAAAGCTGGGAAGGGTGGGCCTGAAAAGGCTGGCCCGTCCCGGAACGATGGGAACAAGGGGTTGCGACCGTTAGTGGGCCCTCAACAGCCACAGAGTAGGGCGATCCAAGGGGAGGACCCCCCTTGGACGAAGGTAGAGCGGAAGAAGAAGAAGAAGGCGAATCCGCAGGTAGTAGCGCAGGACGCCAAGCCAAGGCGTAGGAGGGCAGGTGCCAAGCGCGAGAAAGGCGACGCTATCGTCATCAAGACGGAACAGTCCAAGTACTCGGACGTCTTGAAGATGATGCGAAGCGAAGCCAAGCTTGAGGGTCTTGGAGCCGACGTACGCAGTATTAGACGTACTCGTACGGGCGAGATGATCCTGGAGCTGAAGCGCCAGAAGGAGCACAAAGACGCCGCCTATAAGAGGCTGGCAGAAGAGGTCCTTGGTGAGGGTGTGCAGGTGAGGGCTCTGACACATGAGGCGACTCTGAAGGTCAAGGACATCGATGAGATCACCGAAGTGGAAGAGCTCGTCACGGCACTGCGGCAACAGTGCGATGTGCAGGTGGCCGCCGCAGCCGTTAAGCTACGGAAAGGGCCAGCAGGGACACAGATAGCTTTGGTTCAGCTACCTGTGGCGGACGTCAAAAAGTCCGTTAAAGTAGGGAGCATAAAGGTGGGTTGGTGTGTATGTCACCTGACATTCCACGAGCCACCAGAGGTTTGCTTCAGGTGTCTGGAACCAGGACACAAGTCGTGGGACTGCAAAGGCCCCGACAGGCGCAAACTGTGCAGGCGATGCGGCGCTGAAGGTCATAAGGTCCAAAGCTGCACGAGTCCGCCCATCTGCATGATCTGTACCGGGAAATCCTCGAACAACAGACATCCGATGGGTGGCCCAAGGTGCCCGGCCTTCAAGAAAGCCGCAGTGAACAACAAATCACAGTGCAGGTAACGCAGCTGAACCTGAACCACTGTGATGCAGCTCAGCAACTGCTTTGTCAGGCAGTTTCTGAGTGGGAGACGGATATCGCCATCATATCGGACCCATACCGAGTACCCGCCGGCAACGGCAACTGGGTCGCGGATGGGACCAGAAAAATGGCGGCGATATGGACGACGGGTAAATACCCCGTTCAGGAGTTGGTGTCTACTACCTATGAGGGCTTCGTGGTCGCCAAAGTAAACGGGGTCTTCTTCTGTAGCTGTTATGCGCCTCCGCGGTGGCCGATCGAGCAGTTCACGCAAATGCTGGACCGCTTAACGACCGTGCTAACAGGGCGAAGGCCGGTGGTAATAGCGGGCGACTTTAATGCCTGGGCCGTGGAATGGGGAAGCCGTTTCACGAACCAGCGGGGTCAGATCCTGCTAGAAACACTGGCCATCTTAGATGTCGACTTGGCTAATGTCGGTACCAAGAGTACCTTTAGTCGAAACGGAGCGGAGTCAATTATTGACGTGACCTTTTGTAGTCCTGGCCTAACAAGTAGTTCGAACTGGAGAGTAGATGATGGCTACACTCACAGCGACCACCTGGCGGTTCGCTACAGTATCGACTACAATAACAGCAGACAGCGGATAGAAGAAGAGGCGGCTAGGCCAAGGCCAAGCCCTCGCAGGTGGAAGACATCATACTTCGACGAAGGGGTATTTAGGGAGGCGCTCCGCCGTGAGCGAAACTTAATCGGTTTAGACGGCGACGAGCTGGTAGCGGTGCTCTCACGTGCGTGTGATGCGACCATGCCTAGGCGAGTCCACCCTAGAAATGGGAGGCCACCGGCTTACTGGTGGACTGACGCGATTGCGGACCTGCGCCGCGCCTGCCTACGGGCTAGGCGGCGGATGCAGCGAGCACGATCAGAGGAAGAGCGAAACGAACGGCGGGTGGTGTTCGCCGCTGCAAAAGCCGCGCTTAAGACCGAGATAAGAGCAAGCAAAAAGGCCTGCTTTGAGGGTCTCTGTCAGAGTGCCAATACGAACCCGTGGGGTGACGCCTACAGGATCGTTATGGCCAAGACGAGAGGTGTGATGACTCCTACAGAGCAATCTCCAGAGATGTTGGAGGGGATCATTGGAGGACTTTTTCCGCGTCATGATCCTAGTCCTTGGCCTCCTTTCGTAGGACAGCCGGGGACTGGGGCTGGCGATGAGGAAATGGTCACCGATGTGGAACTTGCGGGGATAGCTAAGTCCCTTAGCGTAGGTAAGGCCCCAGGTCCGGACGGAGTTCCGAACCTGGCCTTAAAAGTAGCTATTGCAGAAGCTCCCGGGATGTTCAGGTCTGCTATGCAGAAATGCCTGGACGAGGGAGTTTTCCCAGAAGCTTGGAAAAGGCAGAGCCTGGTACTATTGCCAAAGGTGGGGAAACCACCCGGAGACCCGTCGGCATATAGACCAATATGCTTGATTGACACGGCGGGGAAGGTGCTCGAAAAGATCATCCTCAATAGAATGTTGCGGTTCACCGAGGGCGAAAATGGTCTTTCGAGTAACCAGTACGGCTTCCGGAAGGGGAGGTCCACCGTAGACGCTATCTTGTCGGTTACAAAAACCGCCGAGAAAGCACTCGAGCCTAAGAGGAGGGGAATTCGCTTTTGCGCGGTAGTGACTCTGGATGTAAGGAATGCGTTTAATAGCGCCAGCTGGTCTGCTATTGCCGATGCGCTCTTGCGTCTGGGGATACCGGAGTACCTGTACAAGATTCTCGGAAGTTACTTTCAGAATCGTGTACTAGTCTACGACACGGAGGTGGGTCGGAAGTGCTTTCACATAACCTCAGGAGTCCCGCAAGGTTCCATCCTGGGTCCGGTGTTATGGAATGTCATGTACGACGAGGTGTTGAGGTTAGAGTATCCAGTGGGAGTGGTGATTGTCGGATTTGCCGACGACATTACGCTCGAAGTCTACGGTGAAACGATCGAGGAGGTAAAGCTGACTACCAACCACTCGATCAAGGTTGTGGAGGCGTGGATGCGGTCCAGGAAACTGGAGCTGGCTCACCACAAGACAGAGGTGACGGTTGTTAACAACCTGAAGTCGGAGCAGCAGACGGAGATCAGTGTAGGAGACTGTACTGTCCTGTCAAAGCGGTCCGTCAAACACTTGGGCGTGATGATCGACGATAAGCTTACCTTCGGTAGCCACGTCGATTATGCCTGTAAAAGAGCCTCCACAGCTATTGCGGCACTGTCCCGGATGATGTCCAATAGCTCTGCGGTGTACGCCAGTAAGCGCAAGCTTCTGGCTAGTGTTGCTACATCCATACTTAGGTATGGCGGCCCGGCGTGGGGCACCGCGCTAAGTACTAAATGCTACCGACGGAAGCTGGAAAGTACTTACAGGCTTATGTGCCTGAGGGTTGCGAGCGCGTACCGTACCGTGTCACACGACGCTCTCTGCGTCATTACTGGTATGGTGCCTATCAGCATTCTTATCAGTGAGGACATGGAGTGCTTCGAAATGCGCGGCACAAGAGGTATACGCAGGACTGTCAGGATGGCCTCTATGGTCAAATGGCAGCGCGCGTGGGACAGTTCCACCAAAGGAAGGTGGACCTATAGGTTGATACCGAGGGTAGATAGTTGGATTAATAGGCGCCATGGGGAAGTCACATTCCACCTGACACAGGTCCTTACAGGTCATGGTTGCTTCCGACAGTATCTACACCGTTTCGGGCATGCGGATTCTCCCGAATGCCCAGTGTGCAATGGTTTAGAGGAAACGGCGGAACACGTTTTGTTCGTGTGCCCGCGTTTTCGCACAATGCGTGACCGCATGCTTGCCACATGCGGGGAGGACACAACTCCGGACAACTTGGTCCAGAGGATGTGTAGGGATGAGTTTGGCTGGAACGCCGTTTCAACGGCTATTACCCACATCGTCTGGGAGCTACAGAGGAGGTGGCGCGTGGACTCGGAGAATGGCTAGTCCAGATGCAGTACAAGAGGTGGTCCAGGGGTTCGGAGTCGGCTTCGTAGGTCATACCGGTGCCCTGCGGTCGAGATCGACCCTTACAACGATTAAGTGGCCGCGGAGAGGAAGTCCCGGTAGTGGTGCTGTCGTGGCGTCGGTCTACTGGGTTGGATCCGAGCCCGCGGTTGGAAAGGGGTCCCCGGCAAGGGTCGGGGTAGGTGAGATCCTGCTGTCTGCAACCTACGGGTGCATCTGATAGGGCCTGAAGGGTAGTGATACCCTTCCTTACGGGCAGGTCAGATCGGGTTGCACGTGGGCATCAGTTCTTGATGTCCGCTCAGCAGTAGGGCGCGGGCGGGGTTGACCCTGCCCGCCTTCCGAGGACAAAGGGAGTGGCGAGGACCACTCGGGAAACTGGCTAAGCGCCAGCATGCTACCGTGATGGACTCTCCAAAGTGAGTCATCGATGTTCGTTGCTGCAGGCTACGCAGCTAACCTTGTGGGTGCGATGTGCACTAGCCCCTCTCTGAAGCAATACCTTCTTGGTGGTTCCGGAGAGACGTAGGGTTTGGCGACCATAGGAATGGTTTAGTGGGTACGAGGAGAGAGTAGTCCTGGATTTTACTTTTGTTGTAGAAGACGGCCTGTCAGACCTACACTACCCTAACCTTCTGTTAGGGTGTCTGTTGAGCAGATTATCCCCCTATGGTTTAGAAGGAAAAAAAAAAAAGATCGTACCGGGGCGGCCGCCGGTAATCTACGTTGTTAATAACGGAAAGTTTTGGGCGCAGTTTGATCATCACCAGTGATCGGAGTCGCTGTTAGTTCCACGACATCTCCTGACTTCGATAATGTCGGATAAGTGCTGTCCATCAATCAGACCGTGGTTGATTCATTGGGGTCGCTGCCGTTGGTCTCGGTTCGTGTTGCTGATTTTCCGTTTCAATGCTATTTTACGGCCAGCTCGCAGGGACGGACACTTACGCACTTTTTTCCAGAAGACAATAGTGCACAGTTGAACTTAGAGTTCTTCCTTGGTACTTGAACATCGATCAGCCGCCTCTAACGTAGGGATCAGATGCTGTTATGATCCGCTCATCCTGGAAAACAGACTCTCGGGCTTCCATAAGCAAACTCCCCCTTCTCTATCAGCCTATGACCAAAGCTCCCAAAGCTCTAAGATTGCATGCAGCCAGGCAGGTGCCATGAGAAGGTAGGGATAGGAGTTGCTGGAAGTTGGTGTAGCTTCGTGGTCCTGCGGCTAATGTCACCAAGCATGTGGTCGCATCGTGCTGAGGTATCTAGTTTACGGCTTCTTGGAAACGAAGAACCTCAACAACTTTTTTCCGCACCTAACTGAAGTTTCTGATTGGTCTTCCCTTACGACTAGGGACGCCCAATGCAAAGATTCTCGTTCGTTTGGGAAGCACATGAGAAAGATGTTGAGAAAAATGGTGCACACAACTTTGAGTCTTAAAATGTTTAGTGCTCCTGGAAGCTCGCTTGCAATGCGGCTTCCGTACATGAGATACTAAATACTTGGATTCTACACTGGCAGGTCAAAAACGACCAATCTTCTTTGCTTCACCTCCACCTGCATCAGCCAGACAGAAGATGGGAAACAAGTGGGTCGCTTCTTTTCGCACTTTACTTTAACGATGTCGCTGTTTTACACCAGTTGGTGTGAAGTCAATCGAATGACACTCAGCAATAATAACAGTGTATGGCTATAACGAACCGATGTCCTCCCTTATAAGAGCCTCCAATAATGTGGCCTATTCGTTCGAATTTGGAATGGCTTCAACGCAATTCAGAAACTTCGTCAAACATTCAATGCTCTTAATTAGAATTTAAATTAATATAAGTAACATTCATGAAGACTTTTGTCAGATGGATTAACAATAAATAATAAATAATAATGATGAAACTGCTACACGTGCACATCAACTCGTATCATAGTTGACTTAACTCACGAGTTTTGCTGCTGGTAATCAGCAAGAACATGTAGAGTGTGACGGCTAGGGATGCCATAAATACAGATTTATATGTATTATACAGATTTTTGATCTTCCATACAGATTTTGTTTTATATGAAATACGGGTTTTTGAGCTAGAGGGAATATATATTTTTTTAATGGGATACAGATTTTTCTCGCAAATTGTATATGGGATACAGATTTGGAAAAGAGTAATACAGATTTCTCAAAAAATCATTTGGCATCCTTGGGACGGCTTCTATTTCCGGTCGAACAAGGAGCTTTTTGCAATGGAAACTACCTTGATTTTCTAGGGCATATAGCATCCTCGTCTCTGACGCACGATTTACACATATGCAAAAAAGGTTTTTGGCAGAGGATGCTCTCAGTTAATAACTGAGGAAGTGCTCATAGAACCCAAAGCTGACGAGCAGGCTTTGTTCCAATAGGAACTTTACGCCATGAAGACGAAGAAGAAGAAGAAGAAGAAGAAGAAGAAGAAGGAGGAGGAGGAGAAGAAAAACCAGTTGTCGATCAATTTGACACTCACTCGGAATCGCGGAAAGTGTGAGTTCTATGAAACATTTTTATATTTAGTAAATAGAGCATGGTTTCCCAAACTGTGGGTCGCGATCCCCCGGGGGGGTCGCCGGCCTTCATCCAGGGGGTCGCGAGGGACCGTAAAATATTTTACTATAACATACAACAAATGAGGGAATTTCTATGGAGGGTCGCGAAAACTACGTCTGATGGCAAAAGGGGGTCGCGCGACCTGAATGTTTGGGAACCTATGAAATAGAGAGTAAAATCACGCTAGGAATTACGCTTGTCTATAATATTGCAAAACTACTATTTTTAATTTCATCATTCATTCGACTCTCAAATAGTTTAAAATCATAACTGCGGTTTCTCGGTGAACATTCACCAGCTGACGTAAAAAAATAGAGAGCCAGAAAAAAAAATAGATTTCACCTCGAGCAAACAGAAATAAATTGGATGCCGTTCTCGCCCTCGTCGCCTTTGGCTAGAAAGGCAAAATCCGCATTGAAATTGATAAAAAAAAATGAAAGTAGGGGGAAACCCAAAATAATTATTAATGGACGGTGATTATCATAAAAAAGTAAACAAACGTGCAAAGTTACGGCAAACCGCGCCACGCCGCCTCCAGCAGCAGCAGCAGCGGTACGGAAGGCAGCACGAGCGAAAACTGTGCAAACGAACCAAATCGGTGGAAATCAAATCAGCAATCTCGTCGAATCATGCCTCGGTCGGTTGAATGACAGGACTCGTTGTGTTTGGGACCCGAAATTAAAGCCGCTTAGCATTGCTGCTTGCCGGGGCTGGGGTCGGGGTCGGGACCGCCCCAAACCTTTCGCGCCAGTCATTCATCGTGGGAAGTGGGTTTGACGAGGCGGAATCGAAAGCGGCGAAAGGTGATGAAAAATTGTACGCATTTTATTTAAATTCGAATTCAATTTTTCGCCAATCCATTTCAGGCATACCTTTCATCGACAGAGTTGAGAGGCGGGAGGGATCACCCACCCACCACTGAACAAGCTCCGATTCCGGTGTGGAACTTATACTCACAGCACGGGAGCTTCTGCAGCGGTATGAGTCATTCGGGTTTCCTCGACATTGGTACCCGTTGTAGATCGAAATGAAATTTCCAATACTCTGTGATTTGTTTTACTTCATAAGGACTGGCCGGGTTCAACCTTGGTGTGGGTGGAGGTATCACATTTCACCGGTTTCGCTATTTCTTTCAAGCCTACCCAATCAGGGCGGAAGTTTACCATTGAAAAATAAATATTGCATGCTCAATTTCCGGAACGAATCCCTTTATTTACTTTAGTATCAAAGAATCTGAGGAAATTCTCGCGAGGTGCACAACCAACGAAATGAAAGAGTATTCCTATAAAGATAATTGCTTGCTGTTGGTGATTTGTGAATGGAAAAGGTGAAAACAAGAAATCCGGAAGTTTCCCATCGGTCCGATTGTTTGCTTGTTTTGAGAAGTTTGTTTTTCTCCGAAAAGTAAACTTTACCGTTAAGGATAAACGAATCGATAAAGTTTCCAGAATAAATGATGGCGGGATCGTAAACTACGTTCAAGCTGGATTTATGTTCTACTGCATCATAAAATCAAACTGAAGATATCACCAAATCACTTTTCCATGTTTTACGAAAGTGACCCCAAACTTTTGACTGATACATCATATTGAGGGGTGACCCCAAACTTTTGGTCGATGACATGAAGAGTTGATTTACTTAATAACTTTTTTTCTAGATTTTTTAGCCAATTTCTGTAAAAATCCAAAAATTCCGACCAGAAAATCAAAGATGGCCGCTTAAAATTCAAGATGGCAGCTGTTTAATGGAGTTTTAGGCTGCTAAAACCATGTAATATGGGTATATATATTTGGTATGCAAAAGATGGCCGGAGTCCATAAATGGTTACCAGAATATCCGAGATGGCGGCATAAAATCCATGATGGAGACATAAAATCTAAGATGGCGGCTCCAAGTTCAAGATGGCGGCTATTTAATGGAGTTTAAGACCCTAAAATTATGCAACATGGGTGTATTTGGTTTGATGAAGATGTCTGGAGTCCAAAAATGGGGACCAGAATATCAAAGATGGCCGCCTAAAATACAAGATAATGGGTTCAAAGTTCAAGATGGCAGCTGTTCAATGGAGCTTTAGGCTGCTAGAGCCATGTAGTATGGGCATATTTGGTATGCAAAAGATGCCCAGAGTCCATAAATGGTTACCAATATATCCAAGATGGCGGCATAAAATCTCAGATGGCGGCTCCTAATTCAAGATGGCGGCTATTTAATGGAGTTTTAGACCCTAACACCATGCAACATGGGTGTATTTGGTTTGAGGAAGATATCTGGAGTACAAAAATGGTGACCAGAATATCAAAGATGGCCGCCTAAAATACAAGACAATGATTTCAAAGTTAAAGATGGCAGCTGTTTAATGGAGTTTTAGGCCGCTAAAACCATGTAATATGTATTTGGTATGCAAAAGATGCCCGGAGTCCATAAATGGAACATAAATATCCAAGATGGTGGCATAAAATCCAAAATGGCGGCATAAAATTCAAGATGGCGCCTTCAAATTCAAGATGGCGGCTATTTAATGGAAATTTAGGCCCTAAAACCATGCAACATGGGTTTATTTGGTATAAGGAAGATGTCTGGAGTCCTAAAATGGCGATTAGAATATCCAATATGGCGGCTTCAAATTCAATATGGCGTCTGTTAAATGATGTTTTAGATCCCAAAATCATGCAATATGAGTATATTTAGCATGGGGAAGATGTCTGGTATCCAAAAGTGACGACCCAAGACATCCAAAATGGCGGCTCCAAATTCAAGGTGGTGGCTATTTGATGGAGTTTTAGGCTCTAAAACCATGCAACATGGGCATATGTATCTGGTATGGGGAAGAAGTCTGGAGTAGAAAAATGGCGACCAGAATATTCAAGATTGCGGATTTAAATCCAAAGTGGCGGCTCAAATTTCAATACAGTGGCTTCTTCTTAATGGTTTGAGGCTCAAACATCAAAAGACAGATAAACGATAAATTGTAGAACTAGCCTAGGTTAAAATACACAGATGAATTAAAAAAAAAGATAAACGATATGATTTGGGGTGGGTTTTTATTAAACGTATGAAAGTGCGATGCTCATCAATATGCGACTTAAGTTTTGTTGAAATGGGTTTTCGAAGGCACGAGAAAGGCGGATTAGTTAGTTTTTTTGGATTTCTGAGAAAACTTTGTTTCTACGATGCTTCGTTCTTGAGCTATGATTTTTCAAAGAAAAAGCTCATATGGCACATTTGGACATTTTTCAACAAAATTGGCCATAACTCAAAAACGAAAAAAAAAGTGAATTCCAGAAATTTCAGCGATAAAAGCTTATAAAATAACCATCCCAAAAATATATTTTTAGAAAATTTTCCACGAGTTCGGGCATAGTTTTTCCGGCTTTTGTTTACAAATTTTCTCAACTGTGGAAAATTTTGCGGAAAACTTTTTTAGTTCATATTTTTATTTTTGAGAAAATTTGCATTCATTTTCTAAAAAAAATATTTCTGCCATGCTTCGTTCTTGAGTTATGACTTTTCAAAGTAAGTAGTGTCAGGGGAAAAAATCTACCTGAGTTTTCCGGGAAAATAGGCGATCCTTCTCAATGGGCGATTTTTTTTCTAAATAGTGTTTGTTTATATATCCATGAGCCCTGCCTGTGCAAAAAGTTTCATGAAAATGTGAGACCCTTAGGTCCAATGTGTACATTTATAAAAAAAAATCCCCAGCTTTCTCTTGGCTGGCAACGCGACGATGCATCACGAAGCCATGAAGCTCACCGGAGTCGTAGCGAAGACCACCCTACGGCACGAGCTGCATGATGGAAATCTGCCGAGAAGGAGCTGCGCAAGAAGCGTCCGGCAGAGGAAGGCGTTCAGTCGAAGAAGAAAGGAACGGCCAGTGTGAGCAACCAGGCTCCCAAGTCGGTTACGAAACGCGCAAGGGGCAGGGAAACTAAGCCCCAGGAGGCCAACCCTAAAAGGAAGGGTGACCAAACGAATCAAAGGAAGGAGAACGCTTGGATTACGGTGGGAAATAAGAAGCTAGTGAGAATAATGATGTCAGCCAGCCAACGCGAACGAAGCGATGCGCTGGTCTTCAAAACCGTGGCAGACACGTACGCTGAGGTACTGAGGGCCATGCGAGGCGGAAATCGTCTCTCACTGCTGGGCACGGATGTAAAAAGCATCAGGAATACCAGAACTGGGGAGATGATGCTAGTGCTGAAGAAGGTGGCGGCCAAAAGAAAGGCACCTCCTACAAGGCACTAGCTTAAGAGGTATTAGGCGAAAAAGTGCAGGTAAGACTCCTTACGGCGGAGGCGACTCTCCATTGTAAAAATCTGGACGAGATCACCGACGCAGAAAAACTCGCAGCCGCACTTAGACAGCAGTGCAAGGTAGATGCACCAACTGCATCGTTTCGCCTACGAAAGGTCCCGGTAGTGGGCATGTAAAGGCACCGACAGGAGCAAGGTCTGCAGAAAGTGCGGAGTGGAAGGCCATATCGCCAGGGAATGCAACTCGGCACCGAAATGCCCGATGTGCAACAAAAGCGGCGAACAAAAGTCACACGACGAGTGGGCCTAAATGTCGAGGAGGTCGAACCGAACGACGATAATGCAGGTTGCACAGCTAAACCTGAACCACTGTGAAGCCGCTCTACAATTTCTGTGGCAGTCAGTCTCGGAGTCATGTACATATAC
Organism: Aedes albopictus; assembly: GCF_035046485.1. Classification (NCBI taxonomy): domain Eukaryota; kingdom Metazoa; phylum Arthropoda; class Insecta; order Diptera; family Culicidae; genus Aedes; species Aedes albopictus. Next base: position 277,334,288 of record NC_085138.1, read on the forward strand.
CGCCCCGCTATCGGACCCATACCGCATCCCTCCCGATAACGGGAACTGGGTAGCGGATAAGGTCAAACTGGCAGCGATCAGTAGAACCGATCGTTTTCCGGTCCAGGAAATAATTTCCACGTCGCACGATGGCCTCACAATAGCGAAGATTTACGGGATGTACTACTGTAGTTGTTATGCTCCACCTAGGTGGCCGATATAACAGTTCCAGCATAGACGCTGGTTTCGCTATCAAGCGCACCAGTGGGATTGAGTTCCGTGGTCATCGGTGGAGACTTCAACGTCTGGGCGATTGAGTGGGGTAGCCGCTTGACTAACGCAAGAGGCTGGGCTCTACTCGAAGCTATGGCTAGACTGAACGTGGATGTCGTGACAAAAAAAAAAAAAACTACAGTAGAAACGGTGCAGTGATGTGACCTTCTGGAGCCCGGATCTAAACACTAGCTCGGACTGGAGGGTCGACGATGGATACACCCACAGTGACAATATGGTTATTCGATACATGGTGGAATACGGAGGAAGACGGTCACAGCCGAAGGTCATCAGTTGTCATCTAGGATGGCAAACCTCGCGCTTCGATAAGCCGGCATTTGCGATCTGTCGAGCTATGATCTAGTCGGAACCCTAAGCTGTGCATGTGACGCCGCAATGATGAGGCGATCGATCCCTACCCAGAAATGGACGCAAACCAGTATACGGTGTCCAGAAATCGCAGAACTCCGCACAACCTGCCTAAGAGCTAGAAGGAGGATGCAATGCGCTCCTCCTGATGTGGGTAGAATGCAGCGAAGTGAGGGCTACAGTGCGTATAAACTGGCACTGAACAGTCAACACGTCCCCTTGGGTTGATGCCTACAGAGTAGTCATGGCAAAAAGGAAGGGCACCTCAGCACCCCCAAAACGCTCCCCCAAGATGCTGGAGAAGATCGTGGAAACGCTGTTCCCGCGTCACGATACAAGACCATGGGGCCCGTTCCCTATGGCCAAACCGGCCAAAGCGAGGTCGCCCCGGTAACGAACGACGAGCTCATCGCAATAACGAAGTCGCCTAATTTGAACGGGGCTCCGCGTCTGGACGGTATCCCGATAGCACGGTATGCCATAAATAGCAGGTAGTGCACAAGTGGTGGTAGCGGACGAAGAGTGCTTCGAGGGACGCGATACAAGAGGCGCGAGACGGAAGAGACGGAGAACATCGTCGATGTTGAAATGGCAGAGATTGGGATTCATCCAGCAAGGGTAGATGGACACACAGGCTCATACCGAGCGAGTCAAAGTGGACGAGCAGGCCCCATGGTAAGCTGAATTTTCACTTGATACAATTTCTGCCAGGCCATTGGTGCTTTAGGTGGTATCTACACAGATTCGGACACGCAGGTTCACCCGCATATCCGAAGTGTGCAGACTGCGACGAGACCGCGGAGCATGTGCTCTTTGAATGTTCACGTTTCTTGGAGCAAAGATCAAAAATGCAGGAGGTATGCGGTAGAGATTTTACGCCTGACAACATTGTTAAAAGGATGTGTACGGGGAAGTGGGATTCCGTTACTTCTACGATTTCTCGAATCGTACTTGAACTACAGAGAAAATGGTGAGCCGAACAACAGCTAGTTTAATTGACCTCCTCCCCTTCCCATCGATGAGCTTGAGTTCAACGGGTAGTCTAAGTACTAGTCAGGACCCGAGCCTCCAGGGGAGAGTGAACAACTTAAGGCGGTAGCTGGTAGAACGTTTACTATTAGAGTCTACTCATGTACGGTCGCCCTTCTCGAAGTCATCCCTAACGGGCGCACCGTGAAGGTAAGGAAGATACAGAATGAACCACCTCTTGGGTATCCGATCAGCAGATTTTCTCATTCTATAAGAAAAATAGAATTCCGCAGATTTGGTATTCGTATTTGGTGTTGTTGCATATCCTCTGTTAGTTTTGGAGCAGAAGGTGCAGTCGAATCGCGACCCTCACTCGCGCTCGAAGAGAGGAACGTGTCTCTTGATCCTTATACGTGATACCAAAATTAGGATACTCTGCCTAAATCATTCTACTCCCACACCCGAAAATTAATCAATGAGAAGGAAAAAAAATGCTGAGTGGTTCAATTGTTCGTTCGGCTTCTAAGTACATGCATCCTTAGGGGTAGGCGGGGCATTATGGACACCCGGGGCAGAATGGACACCCTCAATATTTTGAAATATGTGAACTTTTTTGAACTTTTAATGAATGGAGAATATAGTTCATTTGTCTAAAACGTAGTTTCAGGAAATAAACATTCAAAATTAAAATTATACTTGATTTTACACGAAAAAGTTGCGTCCTCCGTTTTTTGTGCATGGAGATTATAATTTTTACACCATCTTAAATAAGATTTAGTGATTAATTTATTGCAGGTCGATTAAAACCTGATATTTCTAGAACACATGCAAGTAGTTTTGCTGTATCTACATGCTTAACATGTTTATATTTTCTTCTTTATAATATCAAAAATCAAGTTTGGAAATATCTTCTGCTGCCGGGGCAAAATGGACACTCACTTTTTTGAAAGAAGCGGCAAGGGAAAAATATAACCTAAATCACAAACCAACCATTTTCGATTTCAGTATATTTTCGGTTAAATGTTCACTATAGTAGACATAGGGTGAAACAAATTGGTCAAAAAACGACAGCAGTGGAAAATAGTTGTTCTAGGCACAGCTGTGCATACCGACAAAAACGAAGCTTTATCCAAAACAGCCTGAATTTAAATTAACTGAACAAAAATGAACTACTTCGGCGTATTATTCATCCATAATAGTTGTTTTGTAATGAAATGACTTTATAGGTGTAAATAATGTACGAAATTCGTAAAAGTCTAATGGTGTCCATATTGCCCCATGGGGGTGTCCATTCTGCCCCGTATGCTTGAAGACGGTCATGAAAAACTAACATTTTTCAAAACATTTTTTGAAGTGGATAAATCATTTTTCTTCGTGAGCATTCTTATGCAATAGATGCTAAATAGACTTTAAAAGGATACATGTATCAAAAAACTAAACTTTTTTGACATCTTGCCAGGTAAAGTTGGCAAAAACCTTAGGGTGTCCATATTGCCCCGCCTACCCCTATAACACCGACAGAAAAATATATTGCCATTGTGATTTAATTTTTTCATCCCCCTTGGCTCAGGTCGCCATTATTAGACATCAACAAACGTCTTCAACAGCACCCTATCACTACATTTCCTTCATCGCACTCAACCCACTCTCACGGCACCACTTTCTTGACAATGTTTCCCCAATCAATCTGATTGACATTTAACGACTAAACATGTTTACCGCTGATTTTACATTCCGTATCGTAGTAACTCGCTCCTCGACGCCCCATCCCGCCACAAAGATTCACCCCGTAGATAGTAGTATATCAAATTGTATCGCATCTCGGTATTTTGTCAATTTAATGTTTTCCACGTCACCAACAGCATCAAAATAAATCAATCTCCTGCTCTTAAATCTATGTATATAAAAGCCTGTCAATCACAATCCGCGCTGTGCTGCTGTGGTGTGGGAGAGTTCATCGCCGGGTTCCGCTTTTCCGGGACGCAAGATAAGGGATGACGGAATGTAACCACAAGTGCCTCCTACCAGACAAAATCACAGTGCGGTAGTTTGTCGGCGTCGTCGTCGTCGTAGCTGATGTTGTTATGGTTGTTTCAAGGCGAAACTTTGATATTTTACCTCACTCAGACAATCGACGATTGGGTTTGGTCTCTGTTCGTGTGTTTTCAAGAACTACATTGACTACGTTCCGTATTTGCACAGATCGGAACTCATACTCATCTCTTTCTAATCCTTATATTGACACCCTGCTCAGCCAACTGTTTTCGATGTAGGGGAACAAAGCCCAAAATGCCAAGATGGGGTAAAATGGCCCAACTCATAAAATCATTGCTATAGATGAATGGTGTCAAGATATGTTTGCATCAAACATTCTTCTAGAAGCTAGGCCACCAAACCCACGAAAAATCCTTTGATTTCCCAATGAAAATTGGCAACTTCCGGTTTTTCGTGCTTGCAATTAAGGTTTTCTGCTAATTTTATTACCAGCCAAGTGTTTCCAACGAGATTGAGGCACACATGGAGACGCATGGTTGATGATGTCTAAGTTTTCCATGTTAGGGATCATTCAAATATTACGATCATCGTTTTACGGGGAGGGGGGGTAACACTCCATTTATTGAGTATACGAAAAAAGCGGGACAGAGGGGGGAAAAGGAGTCGGAAATGCCCGAAAACTGATGGACGTAATTTTTGAATGTTTTCATGAAGTGGCATCTTACCCCATGGCAGATGGTCGTTTTGCACCACTTCCGTTTTACGAATCAATTTTTAAAATCGCTGAAAATCGATGAAAATGCAATTGTTTTGTGAATATTTTTGCTGAAGTATCGAGCAAATATTGTCTAGTTGCTGTTACCACTTTGGAAGCCTAACAAATGAGGCTTATTATCGTTGAAAACGATGAAAGTTTGAAAAATGGCATTTTACCCCACTTGACCCTACTGCTTCCACCTTTCAATCTTCTCACAACCGTCCATCAACATGTTTCCGTATACTCATCCTTGCACATTACAGTTCGAGCACGTACCTCGGCACGTCACTGAACTAATTATACTTAATGAAAGCATTTTCCAGCTCGGGTAACTTGCCGGAACTCGGAGAGATGGTCTTCAATAGTTTATTTAGTATATTGGTTCCTTAGTATGGCTCATACCATGAGTACGGTTTGAAAGGATGTGTATGGGGGCGGACAAGTGTGATTCCACGGTCTACCGAGTCGTACTTGAACTACGGAGAAAATGTTGGGCCGACCAACAGCAACTTGAGTTGGTCCCCTTCCCATCTGGGAGCTTGAGTTCAACGGGTAGTCTACAGTACTAGCCAGGCCCCAGCTTTTAGTGGAGAAAGGACAACTTAAGGCGCTCGCTGGTGGAACGCTTACCAATAGAGAGTACTCGTGTACGGACCTCCCCCTTCTTGAAGTCATCTCTAACGGGCGTACCGCGAACGTAAGGAAGAGACAGAATGAGTTTTTAGTGGGTCGATCCCCACATAATCCGAGGGACCACCTCTTGGGTATCAGATCAGCAGATTTCCTCATTCTATAAAAAAAATACCATGCGTACGGTTTCGCTTGGAGACTTCGCTCGACGATCAACTGTGCTCAACATTAAAATAAAAACAGATGTTTTATCGGCTCTTTCTAACCTGAAAACAGATACGTTTTCTCTAAGGTGTAGTTTACACTGCAGCCAACGCATTGAAATGGTAAGAAAGTGTGTTTTGGGGTAAATACTATGGGCTCCTTCAAGAAGCCTACTGGGTTTCTATAGCTTTTGGTACGTGTAGTACCGATAGTTTGCACTACTCATCAATCAAAGTCAAGGAAAACTTCTCGTACAAATATCAAACTGATTCACTATAAATTGGATTCAAATGGATGTTTTATTCCACTTCTATTTTCCTTTCGGAGCCGGTCCGGGGGCACCACCGCAACTGAAGCGGACGGACGCGCGGAGACGGATGAAAAGTTCTGTCCCTTTTTTGCTGTCCCGGTTTGATCCCTTATCACCCCCTGGTAATCGGATGTAATGTTCTTCCTTTGGCATTCCATCTTCTTTTTCAGTGGCTCTCCTTCTCCACCCACCGCAGTAAAGTTTGTCATCATTGTTCGTTTCGTCTTTCTTGTTGTCACCTTAATCAACAAGTTTCGGGTCACTTGGAGTGTTCTCGTCATCAAACGAACCGAATTCGGTGTGTTGTTTTTACCTTCGTCGCTCGTTTGGCTAAGAGTTTTATTGGCACATGGTTCATCTGTTTCGGGAGGGGTGGCGACGGCGTGGCAGGCTGAAACCGTTCGACTTTGGGAAACTTTTTCGTAGTTTTTTTTTTCTTCTTTTGGCTGGAATTGAGGTTCATTAGAGCAATCGCGCGAAATGACATGACAGAAGGGGGAAAAATAAACGAAAAATGGCAGGCTGATTAGCGGCTGAGATTTACCGGTGTTCCGGAAGCTAGAGACAGGCGGCCTACCAGTGTCAGTTTGTTGGGACAGTTACGCAGTGAATCTAATGAGGAGGCGCCGCACCGAAGGGGTTCAACGAGAAATTTCATTATAAACTTTTATTTTGAGGGGCCAGGTGGATTTATGTGGAATTACCTTTGAAAATCTTGTTAGATAGCAGCCAGCTAGCGACGTTACCTTACCGATCAGGCTAAGGCCGGGGTGGCCTCTGCTGTACATAGTAGCCGTCTCCATTCCACTCGGTCCATGGCTGTTTGTCTCCAGTTCCGCACTCTGCGTAGGGTCCACAGATCGTCCTCCACTTGGTCGACCCACCTAGCTCGCTGCGCTCCACGTCTTCTTGTACCGGTCAGATGACTCTCGAGAACCATTTAACTCGGGTTGCTATCCGACATCTTGATGACGTGACCCGCCCACCGTAGCCTCCCGATTTTCGCGGTATGGACGATGGTTGGTTCTCTCAGCAGCTGATGCAGCTCGAGGTTCATTCGCCTTCTCCAAGTCCCGTCTTCCATCTGCACTCCGCCGTAGATGGTACGCAACACCTTCCGTTCGAAAACTCCAAGTGCGCGTTGATCCTCTGCACGTAGGGTCCATGTTTCGTGCCCATAGAGAACGACCGGTCTAATCAGCGTTTTGTAGATAGTCAACTTCGTGTTACGGCGAACTTTATTCGATCGTAGAGTTCTGCGGAGTACAAAGTAAGCACGATTTCCTGCCACAATGCGCCTCTGAATTTCTCTGCTGGTGTCGTTATCGGCGGTCACCAGTGAGCCCAAGTACACGAATTCAACCGCCTCGATTTCATCACCGTCGATATAAATTCGGGGCGGCGGGCGCGGTGATTCCTCCCTGGAGCCCTTTGCCATCATGTACTTTGTCTTCGACATATTAATGACTAATCCGATTCGCCTGGCTTCCCTCTTTAGTCGGATGTACGTTTCCGCCATCGTCTCAAATTTACGAGCAATAATATCAATATCATCAGCGATACCAAGCAGCTGAACGGACTTCATGAAAACCGTACCACTCGTGTTAATCCCCGCTCTCCTAATTACACCCTCAAAAGCAATGTTAAACAGCAAACACGAAAGACCATCACCTCTGCGAGATTTGAAGGGACTCGAGAGTGTCCCTGATACTAGAACTACGCACATCACCCGATCCATCGTCGCCTTGATCAATCGTATCAGTTTATCCGGGAATCCGTATTCGTGCATAATCTGCCATAGCTGTTCTCGATCGATTGCATCATACGCCGATTTGAAATCGACAAATAAGTGATGTGTGGGCACGTTGTATTCGCGGCATTTCTGCAACACCTGGCGGATGGCAAACATCTGATCCGTTGTAGCGCGTTCACCCATGAATCCAGCCTGGTATTGCCCCACAAACTCTCATGCAATTGGTGATAGATGGCGGCATGAAATTTGGGAGAGTACCTTGTAGGCAGCGCTCAGTAGTGTGATCGCGCGATAGTTCCCGCAATCCAACTTGTCGCCCTTTTTGTAGATGGACACACGATACCTTCCATCCATTCCTCCGGTAATACTTCCTCCTCCCAAATCTTAATAATGACCCAGTGTAGTGCTCTCACCAGTGCTTCTCCACCATATTTCAGAAGCTCGCTTGGTAGTTGATCTGCGGCTTTGTTGTTTTTCAACTGGCCAACCTCCTCCTCAATCTCTTGGAGGTCAGGGGCCGGAAGTCTTTCGTCCTCTGCACATACTCCTAAATCTGTTACCACACCCCCTTCGGTACTTGCAACGTCGCCATTGAGGTGCCCATCGTAATGCTACCGTCACCTGTCGACCACCTCACGCTCGCTCGTGAGAATATTCCCGTAATTATCTCGACACATGTCAGCTTGTGGCACGAAGCCTCTGCGCGAGCGGTTCAGCTTCTCGTAGAACTTTCGTATGTCCTTAGCGCGGTACAGCTCTTCCATCGCTTCGCGATCTCGTTCTTCCTGCTGGCGCTTCTTCATCCGGAAGACTGAGTTCTGCCTGTTCCGCGTCTGTTTGTAACGTGCCTCATTCGCTCTCGTACGGTGTTGCAGCATTCTCGTCCATGCTGCATTCTTCTCGTTTTTCAACTGTTCACATTCGCCGTCGTACCAGCCGTTTCTGTGATTCGGAGTCGCGAAGTCTAGTGCTGTAGCCGAGGTACTACCTATGGCGGATCGGATGTCCCTCCAGTCATCTTCAAGTGTAGTTGCACCAAGCTGCTCTTCCGTTGGTTGGGCCACTGCTGCGCGTAGTCTTGAGCCACTTCTACGTTACGCAGCTGCTCGATGTAGAGTCGCGGCGTTCGACTTCGACGCGTGGTGATAACTGTCGAAAGTTTTGAACGCATGCATAAAGCTACTAAGTAGTGATCCGAATCTATATTCGCACTGTGGTATGTGCGGACATTGGTTATATCCGAGAAGAATTTACCGTCGATTAGAACGTGGTCTATTTGGTTTTCTGTTTGATGGTCGAGTGATCTCCAGGTGGCTTTGTGGATATCTTTGCAGGGGAAGAAGGTGCTTCGGACTACCATACCACGGGAGGCTGCAAAGTTTACGCATCGCTGGCCGTTATCATTCGATACGGCGTGCAGGCTGTTTCGCCCGATTACCGGTCTGTACATTTCCTCCCTTCCTACCTGTGCGTTCATGTCGCCAACAACGATTTTCACGTCACGCGGCGAGCAACAATCGTATGTTTGCTCTAACTGCGCGTAGAACGCTTTTTTCTCGTCATCGGGTCTCCCTTCGTGTGGGCAGTGGACGTTGATGATGCTGTAGTTGAATAAACGGCCATTAACTCTCAACCAGGCTTGACAGAAACTCCCTCGCGAGAAAATGAGGAAGCGATTTTGGCGATTTTCTGAGGAGTGAAAATAAAACTCAGAAATCACAACGCAAATCCTCAACAGCACCGAGCGCGAGCTTGCCGCGCAGCGAGGAGTTCGTCCATCACTCATAATTTCTTGTTGTGTTTCTCACGTCCACTCACACTCAAAAAGCTCTCACTAGTTCCACTCCCATACAAAGAAAGACTCTCGAGGCGAAAATCGCACTCAAAAACCGGAAATAATCATCGACTCTTTTTTCGTTCCCCTCTTCCTCGCTCAGTTTTTATTGCCTCTCTGTTTGGGGTTCGTTCGCTCCCTCGCGACGAGGCAAAAGCAAAACACCGCTCTAGAGCATGTGGCAAAACTCTTTTGATTTCGAGGAGGATTATCAAGTCTGCTCTCAACATGCACATCCTTGCGTTGATCGGCTGCCACCCTATCACACGTTGTCGCATCTTGCCCGCTCGATGCCCGCTTTTCCACACTTTCTGTCCAGTCTAACAAAGTTCTTGCAACGCCACGATGTCGAAGTTGCGGGGATGTAGTATGTCGTAAATAATCCTGTCACATCCTGCGAAACCTAGTGACTTGCAATTCCATGTTCCAAGTTTCCAATCGTAGTCCTTATTTCGTCGCGTGGGTCTTTGCCGATTGTATCGAGTCGTATTTTCTCCTATGTTATTCACAATGGGGATTTTTACGGGTGGCTTATTGGGCCTACGCCAACACTCCTGTCTCGCCGGAGAGCCATCGTGCCAGTTCTGTTTAACGTCCCAACCAACACTGGGACGACCACGCTGATGGGGCTACCACCTTGGATCTAGCTGGGCGTGGTGCAGCGTTTCTAATTCAGCCGCTGGATGCCAGAACAGACGCTGTTTGAGTCGCACCTCCTTGGTGAACGAACGCTATCTTCGACATAATAAAAGTATCCCTTTATGGGCTCATCGAGATATTTATTCAGAAGTGAACTTCTCTTAGGATCCCTCCAGAAATCCTGATGGGGTTTCACTAATATTTTCAGAGATTTCTCCAGCAGTCTCTCTTAGGATTTCTCTAGCAATTCTTCTAGGAATTTCTCTAGAAATTTATATTGGGTTTCGTTCAGGAATTCCTAGTGGGATTATACAAGACAATATTCTTGAGCTTTTTCCAGGAATTCATTCAGAGATTTTGTCCAGGGATTTCTCCAGAAATTCCTCATTGGATTCCTCCAAGAGCTTCTGTTGTTGTGATTTTCCATCAATTTCCTAGAATTCTAATTGTGGTACTTTCAGGAATTCTAATAAGGATTGCTCTAGAATTATCTTCTAGCATTCCTCGTATTTTTTCCGGAAATCCCTTTGGTGATTCTACCAGTGATTTCTTCAAGGATTTATCTAGGACTTCCTCTTGAGATTTCATCCAACGTTTCTTCCAGAAAATCCTCATGGGATTTCCAATAGGAACTCATAACGGTCTTCCTCCATGCATTCCAGCTGGAATCCCTTAAAAACCCCTATTAGGACCCCTCAAGAAATGTTGTACAGTTTCCTCCAGCAATTTCTCCTAGAATTTCTGCTGAATTTTCTTCAATTATACCTCCCAGAATACTTCTAAGAATTCCACCAAAGGTTTTTGGACGAATCACTTTAGAAACTTCTGGAATAATCCCAGGACGATTATTTTGAATGATCCCACCAAGAGTTCTTGAAGGAATTTCCCGAGGAGTTCGTAGAATTCTGAAAGAATTAAAGAAGGAATTTCTAGAGAAATCGTAGTAGGATTTTGCTGAAAGAATCACTGCAGGAACTATTGGAGAACCCCCATAAAAAAAAAAAATGATGAATCTCAGTAAGATTACCAGAGAGTATTACAGCAACTATACCACGAGAAATCCCTAGAGAAATCCCACGAAGTATTCCTGGAAATACCTCAGTTAGAATTTCTTGAGGAATCCCAGCTGAAATACATGGAGGCTGACCGACATGAGTTCCCATTGGCGTAGTCGTTCCGTTGTCGTGGTCTCCCGTGCCTACGTCCTCCACGCCATTCAGGTCCTCATCGAAATGTTTCGGCCACCTTACGATCACCTCACGTCCGTCCATCAAGAGGCCTCCGTCCTTATCCCTGCATATTTCGGCTCGCGACACTAAGCCGTTGCGGAATGCGTTTAGCTTCTCGTAGAACTTCCGTGTTTCTTCGGAGCGGCACAGCAGTTCCATTTCCTCGCATTACGCTTCTTCCAGGCGGCGCTTTTTCTACAGAAAGAGGCGGGTCTGCTGTTTCCGCTTCTGTTTGTAACGTACCACGTTCTGCCGGGTTTCTTAATGCAGCATTACCGCCCGTGCTACTTTCTTCTCCTCCAAAATCGCTCTACACTCATCGAACCATTCATTTCGTCGACTCCTTACAACGGACTCCTTCCACGCTCTCGGTTGCGTCGTTGATACCAAGTACTCAAAAGGAAAACTAGAAAAAACTTTGCTACATATAAAATCCACTTCCATTCGACATCTGTTTCCGTAAGAATATTAGCCACTCAAAAAATAAACACTTTTGCTACGTTATAATCTTCAGTATTGCATGATAAGCATTCCCTCTCAGCGGGAGTGCTTGTTTGTTGATCACCTCATCGGTAGCCCCGCATCCTGTCCATACAATTCCTTGTCAGCATCCCGCACATAAGGAATTGCTTCTCCTGCTAAGCTGCAGTAGGGCCGCAGCCAAGCATGGTCGGAGGCAGATAATCATTGTTGATTTTCGATCAGGATCCGTGCGATTATTCGCCTTCTTCATCTCATTTAAAGGCTCTCGTAAACAGGAACTGAAGCGCCACTACTCCTGGCTGCAGCGGTCTCGTGCCTCGCCTCTATTAGCAAAGCTTTTTCCCGATCGGACCACCTGGGGCACGTTCAATGGATTATGGAACCGCGCTGGCTGGTGGCTGTGAAATTTTCCCTGCGCCACACGCTGCCGCCACCGCCATCGCTACTGGCTTCCGGACGTCGGTGGTGGTGGCCCGGAGCATCCCGTTTGTTGATTCTAGCCACAACGAGGAAGTACCGTGGCTGCCCACAAGTTTCGATTATGATAAATCGTTTTTCGGTTATCGCTCTTGCTGTGTCGATGATTGCCGACTGCGAGCAGTTCAATCGAGATTGTTCTCAGCGATGGAAAACTGTGTTGTTTGTTGCCTACCTACCTGGAGATTGAGGGAAGGGGAGGGTCATGAGGTTTATGAAAAATAATCACAACAGTGATCCGGGGCTCGGTTTGGTGAATATTTGCAGCTTCCAAACAAATCCGTTACCATCGTCGGTTCTATCTGCTTGACAGTTATTACGAATGTATATTTAATTTGCTGACGACGTGAATCCTGGCTTCTGTTGTGTGGTATGGAAAGTTGTTGTCAAGAAAATATTATACAAGTTCAAAGGAATAAGAGTCGGTGGTGAGAGATCGATATGGTTATTACCACTGGAATCGAAACAAACCAGACAAAATCAGTAACACCGAATATAAGTTTTCATTTTCTATAAAGCTGAACTTGAGAACTCTGTTAACACCCAAGAATATGTTGATGGTGAGGTTCAAGAACTTAGCAAGATTATCTCAAATGGGAACTTATAACTCTTAATGAATGAGAATTAGAGTTGTGTTGGTCGCTCTTTGCAGATTATTGTTTCACCATTTTGTATCCCTATTGATTGAAAATAACGTGAAGCACTTAATTGATCGTTGTAGATTTCAAGTCGTAGGCTGAGCGAAACACAATAGATTCTCCAACATCATTTCTATGAACATCCTTTTGCACTCAAAATCTACTAGCACCTCATTTCCTACTCCTCCTTCGTCCCTCGATTATTTACCAGCTCCTCGTTAACGGTTATTTGGCTGCCATTCTTTGGCGCTATTCCTCCGATTCAATCGAATTATTGACGCTTCTCGTTCGCAAACACTTTCCGTTTCTGCCGCAACATTTTCGCGTCGTACATTCTTCCACCAATCATCGCCAAGAACGAAATCTTCACGCGACGACAGCCCCCCTCTCCGTAATGATTAATATTGGTTCGGAATGGTAATTTTCGTATTCAATTCCGAGAGCTGCTCTCAGCAACGCCGGTCTCAGCAGTCGGTTCGCCAACCGCGACTGAAAGGAAATGGAATAAAAATTATCCCCCTCAAACCGGCGGCGACAGGAGCCATAGCTCCGGCTTATTGAATTTGTCAAATGGAGGCGATTGTGTGAAGGCGTGAAAATCTGTCACTCAATTTCGAATGCCATCTCGAGCGCACTCAATTGAACTTCTTTCGTTGTTTCCTCCTGGCACCGCTAAGGGTGGTTCTTTCTTCGGGCAATTCTCACGTCTATTCTCATCCCATCACGTTGGATCAGTGTCCTGGCCGAAACAATGTGTCCTTTTTTCTGATGTCAAGTTTCTGGTGAAAGCAACGAAGAATGTGACGCATCTGAAAATTAGTTGTTCCAATGAAGATCCCACAAACTCGATTGTCTCATTTGATTGGCATGCTTTGAAGGTTTTATTGATATTATACAACCAAATTGATTCAATACATTTGAAAATCTATTTGCTTCTTCAAACTTAAGCATATGCTCTCCTGGCTAAAAGAACCTCACAATAGCGTATGTTCCCCATGTTAGGAGCGGCAAATCTACGTCCAAACGGAAAGTCAGCAACAGAATAATACAAACCGTGACCAATGGCAACGACCCTAGCGAACAAAAAGGACGTGCGCTTGTAAGCTCGTTACATGCTACATGGACTCAGTGTTTAAAATTTTCAATGTCAATGAGTACAATCAACGTGAATTTTGAAAATGCTACACCGAGAGATTAAGATAAAATTCATTTTGAGGAATGAATTTTCTCACTTATTCATTTATTTGTCTGTCAATGATAATTTTCACTGAGAAACATAACAGAGCCATAACGATCGATTATACTTTCAATCAACACAAAACTTGTGCTGATTAATTAGAGTATTAGCTATCTGTTATATTTGTTAATCAAGTCGAATTGTACATCTGTTTCCAAAAAATGACATTCTACTATGCATAAAAAATACTCATGACAGAGAATAGAGGCTGAAAAAAGAGAAGTATTCAGCCAACAATGAATGCGGCGAAACGCGAATGAAAACATAAAAATATCAATCAATTATACACACTATATGGACTTGTGGATCTCTTAACTGCAATGGTAGCACTCGCTGATTTACTCAAAACTGCGCCATGCGACGCAAGCAAGGGTACAATGATACATACTGCCCGTTACTTGTTCTGTGGCTTAGTTCGTTTAAGCGCCGGTTTAGCAAATACGGAGTCGTGGGTTCGAATCCCACCAGAACGCGGTTTTTTCACAAAATTTCCAAACTACCGAAAATTCCGATTCCACTTGAAGAAAGAACTCAGAAGTTCAAATTTGGTTCAATTTCGGTTTCGTTGAACTAACTACTCAAAGTTCTGATAAATTTTAACCGTACCAAAAGTGAACTTCATATGAACTTCGGAGACATGAAGTTCGAATAAATACTAAGCGTACCATAAGTGAACTTCACATGAACTTCGAAGGCAGCTGGAAAAAGTTCACATTCAATTAAATCACTCGGCAATCGAGCTCAGCAGCCACAGCTTGTGTTAATTTCACAAGTACACTTTGTTTCACTATTATATTTTAACGTACCTACTTGAAATCCACGCAAAGAATCCGTATTTTGTGGCTCAAAGGCTGCCCTCTCAGCGAGCAACTGCTCCACCCAGTGTTCCGCCGGAGTTTTTATTTCGGCTACGGCAAAAGTTTTTCCATCCCGTTTCACTTGTCGCGCCAGGGCACCGATGATCGACGCGATCGTAGTCACTGAAAACTTATAATCTTTTCCGAATTACCGACACTGGCACGAATTTATTGCTTTGCACTTGCACAAACTGCGAACCAAAACAAACTGAAAATGTCAAACTGTGTAAGTTCACAAGAAGTTCCACGCACACTTCTTCCGAACTTTCGGCTTCAAAAAGTTTGTCTCGCAGTATTTCAAGTTCAGAGAAAGTTCACACGTGAACCTGATTGAGCATTGATAAATGATATCAGCACATTGAGTAAAATCCCTCAGTGCTTAACAATCCAAACATGGAGTAGTGTAAGGCGCCGGCATTCAACGAGGAGAACCCGAGTTTAAATCTCAGCAAGTAAAAAAACATCAAAAATGTATTTCAAGATATTAGTCAACTAGGATTCCACACATGCCAATGTCTCTCAATCAAAAATTACTTTTGATGACAAAGCGCCTTTTTTCATTTTACGGAAGCTTATTTTTAAGCTGAATAGCGTTCCTTTCAGTGGCACAAGTGTACTTTTTGTGAACTCAAGCTCGGTTAACTACTTAAAAAGTTGGAGCGGACCTGGTGTGGTGGTTAGAACACAAGACTATCACGCCGAGGACCTGGGATCGAATCCCACTCCCGACATACTCACAAAAATGTGGGTTCTTCCTTCGGAAGGGAAGTTAAGCGTGGGTCCCGAGATGAACTAGCCTAGGGTTAAAAATCTCGTTAATACAGACAAAAAAAAAAATACTTAAAAACAATGTTGCTGAACACTGATGAAACATGCGAAGGGCGATGAATATTGCTTCGCCATGTACATGTGAACTGCGAGTGAACAGGTTTGCCAATGCTTGAGCTTTGTTCGTCATCATCAAAGCGTCGTCGTCGCTCGTTACGACTGGGAAAAAAACTTCATCGCCCGAAGACATGATTGCTTCGATGCATCATGCGTGCTCTTCGCGAAGATCAGAAAACCATTCGCACGAGCAGCTTCGTGAACGGCACCCGCATCACGGCATTCTAGCTAACATGATACCCTGGTACCTGCTAAATAAAAATGGTCATATTTTTGCCATTTTATCGCCGATTCTAGCAATCTTGGGCTAATTCGATTCAAAAAATCACCTTCTACTGAGAGGGGGAGCCGGAGCGGTCACCGAGGATTGCGGAAAATCCGGATTTCGGCGTAGAATTTTAATGCCTGATGCCAGGTCTTTCCCAACCAGATTAGCCACAACGCAACTGTCAAAATGCACTCGCAACGAAGAGGACGATTGAAGGAGTGAGCACCATGAACGAATGGAAGTCGCATGTGGTCTGCTCAAATGATCAACTTACTTCCTCGTTCACTGTTCCCATTGACTTGCTAGAGTGTTCTTCGCGAAGCATAAATGAAAAAACGAATGCTTGTGAATAATGGATCGCGAAGATGCAAAAATGAATGCTCGCGAGGAAGATCCAACGCAACATTGCTTAAAAAGTGGGCTGTATAGAACGCTTTTCACCTTCCTTCGAATAGCTGATTAAGCTCAAACATGATGTTTTATCCGAACTTTTGGTTGCTTGGGTTCATCTCTCAATTTTTCAATTAGCAACATTTCGTGCCTACTAATTTCAAATTTTTCCAGTATGTTTCAGACATACCAGCAAATCTGGTAAAATGCCAGTAAAAGAGAAATATATGTCATTATATCTCGCCCAAATCTGCTTGGTTATGCCTGAGCCACGGCTGCTCATGGAAGATTTTAACTCCCATGGCACAGGCTGGAGGAACTTTACGATGACAGCCGTTCAACTTTGATATATGAATATGACCTCTGTGACGACTTCAACTTGACGATTTTGAACACCGGAGAAGTTACGCGAGTGGTGCGTCCAGCAAAAGATGCCGATTAGACCTTCGAGCTCACTATCGCTGGAGTGCATATGGGGGGTTATCCAGGATCCCCATGGTAGTGATCATCTTCCAATCGTTGGTTCTATCTTCAATGGTTCACATCAACCTCTATCTATCAATATTTCCTACGACCTCACGAAACACATTGACTGAGGGTAGTACGCGGAAGCAATCATCGTCGGTGATGAGCAATCGGTAGAAGTCGTTCCACCGCAGGAAGAGTACCGGTTACTATCAGAGCTGATCATCAGTAACGCGCTTCCGGCACAACGTTGACTAGTGCCAGGTCCATCGGTTTGCAGGAAACTCCCCAATCCGTGATGGGATGCACGAAAATCTATCGCTAGAAATCCGCTGCGTTCAAAGAGTTTCGGTGACGTGGTTCGGTCAAAAACATTAAGCGGTACACTTCCTTTAAAAGCAAGCTTAAGAACTTGATCAAGACAAGGAAAAGCGGTTACTGGCATCGGTTCGTCGAGGGTTAATCGCGCGAGACATCAATGAGAACTCTTTTGAACGTCGGCAGAAGAATACATACACAAGGATCGAGAGAGTTCTCCTCGGCGAGTTCTCAAGTTCGCATATAAAGTTTGTCCAGATTCCGTACCTGTGGAGCGAATTATTCGTGATGTTTCCGAGGATAGGGACAACATGGATAGGCCGTTTTCGATGGTTGAATTCTCACTTGCTCTTCTTTCATGTAACAATTCTGCTCCAGGAATTGATCGAACTAGGTTCGACTTGCTTAAAAACCTCCCCGACGTCGCTAAGTGGCGCTTGTTGAACTTGTTCAATCAGTTCTTGGATAACAACATCGTTCCGGATGATTGGAGGCAAGTGAGAGTGATAGCTATTCAAAAACCCGGGAAACCCGCGTCGGATCATAACTCGTACCGTCCAATCGCGATGTTGTCTTGCCTACGGAAGTTGTTGGAGAAGATGATTCTCTTTTGACTGGAAAAATGGGTCGAATCGAATGTCGTGTTGTCAGATACACAATTTGTTTTCCGCAGAGGCAACGGAACGACCGACTGTCTTGCATTGCTTACTTCAGAAATTCAGCTTGTCTTCGCTCAAAAACAGCAAATGGGTTCAGTGTTTTTGGATATTAAGGGGTCTTTTAATTCAGTTTGATTAAACCACTGGTGAGAGCACTACACTGGGGCATTACCACGAATTCGAACCCAGCTTGAGAGCCACATACACATTTATTTGTTCCACATCATTAAGACAAGACATAATCAACAATAGTACGCCACAATACTCGGTTTGTGGCTGCCGCTCTCCATCCTCGGTCACGCCCAATGCTCGCCAAGTCACGCTCCACCTGGTCCGCCCATCGTGCTCTCTGCGCTCCACGTCTTCTTGTGCCAACCGGATCCGTTGCAAACACCAGCTTTGCAGGGTTGTTGTCCGGCATTCTTGCAACATGCCCTGCCCACCGTATCCTTCCGGCTTTGGCCACCTTCTGGATGCTGGGTTCGCCGTAAAGTGCAGCGAGCTCGTGGTTCATCCTTCTCCGCCACACACCGTTCTCCTGCACACCGCCGAAGATCGTTCTTAGCACGCGTCGCTCGAAAACTCCGAGTGCTTGTAGGTCCTCCTCGAGCATGGTCCATGTCTCGTGCCCGTAGAGGATTACCGGTCTTATTAACGTTTTGTACATGGTGCATTTGGTGCGTGGGTGAATCTTTTTCGACCGCAGTTTCTTCTGGAGCCCGTAGTAGGCCCGACTTCCGCTGATGATGCGCCTCCGAATTTCACGGCTCACGTTATTGTCAGCCGTCAGTAAGGATCCGAGGTAGACGAATTCCTCCACCACCTCGAAAGTATCCCCGTCTATCGTAACATTACTACCCAGACGGATCCGGTCGTGTTCGGTTCCGCCTACCAGCATGTACTTTGTTTTTGAGGCATTCACCACCAGTCCGACCTTTGCTGCTTCGCGTTTCAGGCGGGTGTACAGTTCTGCCACCGTTCCAAATGTTCTAGCGATAATGTCCATGTCGTCCGCAAAGCACACAAATTGACCGGATTTTGTGAAAATCGTTCCCCGGCTGTTGAGCCCGGCTCGTCGCATCACACCTTCCAGCGCGATGTTGAAGAGTAGACATGAGAGTCCGTCACCTTGTCGCAGTCCCCGGCTAGATACGAATGAACTGGATAGTTCACCCGAAACCCTTACGCAGTTTTGCACACCGTCCATCGTTGCTTTAATCAGTCTAGTCAGCTTCCCAGGAAAGCCGTTTTCGTCCAGCTTGAGAGCCCAAGTAGACAAAACTCAGCCCAAGTTGACAAATTGTCCAAAGTATCCTGTAGTGGTCATTGCAGAATGATTGCTATTGATCCCGTTACAAAAACAACACAGTCATCCGCAAGTTGTCTTAACGTGCAATTTTCCATGAGACAACCATCTATGCCTCTGACATAAAAATTGTAAAGAATGGGGCCTAGACATGAACTCTGGGGGAGATCCATGAAGCTGATTCGTGAAACTGTCACTATGAGCAAAAAGTTGTTCAAAATTGATGGAAGGCTACTTATGTTGAGTTTGTCGGAAAGAACATCGACAAAAACTGAATCAACTTACCTTACCGATCAGGCTAAGGCCTGGGTGGCCTCTGCTGTGCAAAGTAGCCGTCTCCATTCCACTCGGTCCATGGCTGTTTGTCTCCTGTTCCGCACTCTGCGTAGGGTCCGCAGATCGTCATCCACTTGGTCGACCCACCTAGCTCGCTGCGCTTCACGTCTTCTTGTACCGGTCGGATGACTCTCGAGAACCATTTTAGTCGGGTTGCTATCCGACATCCTGATGACGTGACCCGCTCACCGTAGCCTCCCGATTTTCGCGGTATGGACGATGGTTGGTTCTCTTAGCAGCTGATGCAGCTCGTGGTTCATTCGCCTTCTCCAAGTCCCGTCTTCCATCTGCACTCCGCCGTAGATGGTACGCAACACCTTCCGTTCGAAAACTCCAAGGGCGCGTTGGTCCTCTGCACGTAGGGTCCATGTTTCGTGCCCATAGAGAACGACCGGTCTAATCAGCGTTTTGTAGATAGTCAACTTCGTGTTACGGCGAACTTTATTCGATCGTTGAGTTCTGCGGAGTCCAAAGTAAGCACGATTTCCTGCCACAATGCGCCTCTGAATTTCTCTGCTGGAGTCGTTGTCGGCGGTCACCAGTGAGCCCAAGTACACGAATTCTTCAACCGCCTCGATTTCATCACCGTCGATATAAATTCGGGGCGGCGGGCGCGGTGATTCCTCCCTGGAGCCCTTTGCCATCATGTACTTTGTCTTCGACACATTAATGACTAATCCGATTCGCCTGGCTTCACTCTTTAGTCGGATGTACATTTCCGCCATCGTCTCAAATTTACGAGCAATAATATCAATATCATCGGCGAAACCAAGCAGCTGAACGGACTTCGTGAAAATCGTCCCACTCGTGTTTATCGCCGCTCTCCTAATTACACCCTCTAACGCAATGTTGAACAGCAAGCACGAAAGACCATCACCTTGTCGTAACCCTCTGCGAGATTCGAAGGGACTCGAGAGTGTCCCTGATACTCGAACTACGCACATCACTCGATCCATCGTCGCCTTGATCAATCGTATCAGTTTATCCGGGAATCCGTATTCGTGCATAATCTGCCATAGCTGTTCTCGATCGATTGTATCATACGCCGATTTGAAATCGATGAACAAGTGATGTGTAGGCACGTTGTATTCGCGGCATTTCTGCAACACCTGGTGGATGGCGAACATCTGGTCCGTTGTAGCGCGTTCACCCATAAATCCAGCCTGATATTGCACCACGAACTCTCTTGCAATCGGTGAAAGACGGCGGTATAAAATTTGAGAGAGAGTATCTTGTATGCAGCGCTCAGTAGTGTGATGACGCGGTAGTTCCCGCAATCCAACTTATCACCCTTTTTGTAGATAGGACACACGATACCTTCCATCCATTCCTCCGGTAATACTTCCTCCTCCCAAATCTTGGTAATGACCCAGAGTAGTGCTCTCACCAGTGCTTCTCTACCGTATTTTAGAAGCTCGCTTGGTAGTTGATCTACTCCAGCGGCATTGATGTGTTTCAACCGGTCAACCAACTCCTCAATCTCTTGGAGGTCAGGGGCCGGAAGTCTTTCGTCCTGTGCACACACTCCTGGATCTGTTACCACGTCACCTTCGGTACTTGCAATGTCGCCATTGAGGTGCTCATCGTAATACCGCCACCTCTCGATCACCTCACGCTCGCTCGTGAGAATATTTCCGTGATTATCTTGGCACATGTCGGCTTGTGGCTCAAAGCCAAAGTGTTGACAGGACTTGATTTGGAATATATGAATCTCATTTATCAGTTTTTGAAACGTGTTGGTATCAGAGTTTGATGTAGTACGTTTCTTGCTTTCGTTGACCGCCATTTGGTTTTGTTGTTCGCCCTGTCTGTCATCCCCCCTTCCGTTTATCCTCTTCTTCTCGTTGTATACCGATAAATTCCTTCCTTTTTTGTTCTGTTACAGATCTGGACAATTGGTCCCATCAATGTTTTAGTATAAGTTAGTAAATAATTTAGTTTTAAACCCATAAATCCCCCCTTCCCAAGTTTATTTATTTTTTTATTTTTTTCTTCAATCCTTAACCTCGAAACAGCCGCGAGTACTTCGGCTTCACAAACTAACATAGTATTAAGGCGGTAATAAATTGTAAAATGTGAATTCAGTGTGAAAACAAATTATTTCGGCTCATTTATGCCCATGTGGCGCCCAAGCCTTCCAAATAGACGAATAAGTAAAAAAAAAATACGATTGTATGAGATTTGGTTAAATTCCATGAAACTCAACTGACCAAATGTAAGTTGCGCATGCCTCTGCTGCAACTGATTTGTACCAAAACATAGAAAGTCACATTTTCAAAGATGTTGCAGGTACTGCTTGGGAAAATAAAAATACGCGCAAGTTTTCCGCAAAACATTTGGAACCTAATCTGGACAAACGAACCAGAGTTAGATGTTACATGTGTGTTACATAGGGGATTCTGGGGTAATACGCACCACTTAAGGAAGATGCGTCCAAATGCATATAAAAAGGCAATAATTTATTGGTTTAATGCATGCATTCATTGCATATACTTCCATTCTAAGAGAAACCAAACAAAATTTCAGCCTTAATACAGTTCAGCTCTTGAAAATAACGTTTTTTGTAAGGACTAACATTACGGCTTCGTATGTTTATGCGGGGCAGTATGCACCCTTGCTCGGGGTAAAATGCACTGCAACAAAGGGGCAAGACGCACCACAACATTGAGGCAAGATGCACCGTCGAGTTTAGAAATAAAAAAGACGCGGACACCGTCTTCAGCCAGAGGCTGCACAGACTGAATGATACTTAAACACTAGACAAGGGACACACGGAGCATGCACCAGTGGATACGGAGAAGAAACTATTCTCACGAAAAGTTTCATCCCCCGGAGCGGGAATCGAACCCTCACCCCATAGCATGGTGCGATTAGAAGCTTGTTGACCCTAACCGCACGGCTACGAGGCTCCACATTACATCTTAAACAAAATGCATGTTTTATAAGGTTTTAAGACAAACAATAGCTCAATTTTGTTTGCGATTACTTACAGAGCACTCATAGATATTATTACAGCATGTTTTCTATAGGTGCGTTGTGCCCCAACCAATGGAGGGCATATTGCCCCAATCAATAGAAAAAAATAAAATAGTTTAAACATATAATTTACGTAGATTACTGTTTAAGTTATTTATCCTATGCTTAGCATTGCCCTCAATGAACTGAATAAACACAACAGCATTAGATGTTTGGTCGGTTTTCACCATCAAATCATTCGACAAACGATCGGGAAAATTACATCAGAATCGTGCTTTTCAATTTTATTCATTTTTCTCACTAATTACGTAACGCAGATATGTAAAATTTTCCAGATGCTCATTTATTAAGACGTTCTATTAGACTGATAAGGTTTCAAAGCTCTAAAACCGATAATCCCTGAAAAACAAAGGGGGTGCGTTTTGCCTCGACAGTGCGTATTACCCCAGATGCCCCTAGCACGTTTAATGTAAGCTGACTGTATTGTAACTTGTGAGGCATATGTAAGCTCCGCCTCCATGAATCAACAGACAACAGCAGACAGAATCAACTGATGTAACAGCTAGAATAATTTTCGTGAAAATCCATCATCCAATTCACCTGGTGGAGATGTTGCACGAAGCACTGCGTTGTGCAATTTTGTCAACAGAAGGCGCTAACGTGAAATGGCAAATGCAAAGAAAACCGATGAGCGTGCCTCTGGTTGTGAAAGCCACAACTGTGAAGATTTGAAATGATGGGAATTTTGCCAGAGTTACGTCTGTTTGTCCGTCTGTTTGGGGTCTCCAGTTAGCCTAGAGGTTAAGGCTATGGATCGCCAATCCGGAGAAGGTGGGTTCGATTCCCGTTCCGGTCGGGAAAATTTTCTCGACTCCCTGGGCATAGTGTTTCATTGTACTTGCCTCACATTATACAAATTTATGCAATGGCAGGCAAAGGAAGCCCTTCAATTAATAACTGTGGAAGCGCTCAAAGAACACTAAGTTGAAGTGAGGCAGGCCAAGTTTCAATGCGAACGTCGAGCCTTAAAGAAGAAGAAGACGTCTGTTTGTCTGTGATGAATCGATGTCAAACACGATGTAATTTGTGACTTCTATGAAACGAAGCCGCAACTTTACGAAATTCTGAACTCAACTGACAGATGGAAGTTGCGCGTGTGAGTAATGGCTAGTTTCCACTTCGTATGTACGTACTGTGCAGAAAGATAGGACAAGTAATGATCAAATAATGATTCCGCTTCAAAATTACTTAGCGGTTTGCACGTGGCACGTAAGGAAAAAAGTGTAACGCTCGTAATGCTTCCGGTGCAATTTAAATGAAGCTGTCACTTTTCCGCGCGGAAAAATAATACGTGTTATTATTCCGTAAGAAAAACCCGAGCAGAAGGGAATAGCAACAGCATAATATATTGTGTTATTTTGGAAAAATAACTGAGTAACGGAAAGAGTTATTTTCATGTTATTTACATAACATATCCTGTTCTAAACTTGTCTGTCATAAGCGGCAAAATAACAAAAATTATAACAAAAAAAATGTTCCTGGAAGACCTGTTTAATAACATGTTTTGTTAGTTTCAATAACAACTTAATAACAGCGATTTTTTTTTAAATATTTTAATAACAAATTTTGATATGAATAAGTTATTTATTACAACCTGAAAACAAAATTTGCTTTTTTTCTGTTGCGGATAGGAGCTCCTCCAAAGTCCCATATGAATTCAATGGGATACGCAACAATAGCATCTATTGTTAAATGTTTCATTCATGATTGGGACGCTATTGTTGTCGCAAGCGATTAATTATCGAAAACAGAGAAAAACAATAGTTTTCGTTAATTTTCCAAACAACTTAAGATGAAAATCTACCGATGTTTAGAAGCCCTTTATAAGGTGGTTCATTGTTTATAAGATTAATTTACATTATTACCTCATTGATTGACACATTTGGCCAAGTGAATCTAAGTGGGATCGATGCAGTGAAATCAATAAAAATAAAATGTCCCAAAATAATAATCAATGGAGTTCTTCTTCTTGATGACTTATTTTTTTACATTTTTGTCGAAAAAGTGTTGTTCGTCCTTGAATTCCACCAGTTGGTCCAAAATGTTTCATAAAATGGCTAACACTCTACACCTTGTCCTTTTTTTACGTCCATGCTTGGCTGAGCGTCAAAAAATTCTACCGCTAAGACAATGAGCAAACTCAACAGTTTTATATTTTTTAAAACATCTTCGTGATTAGGAGAAGTGCACAAAAATATAAAAATGTGTATTTTGATCATTATTTTGTCGGTAGAATTTTTTTCGCTAAGCCAATAGTGGACGTAAATCAAGGTTTAGGTGTATTACACTCTCTATATTCATATTCATACTTAACTGAAATTGGGACAAAAAAAGAGGTATACATTTCAAAGTGCTTATTAAACAAAAGGCTGATAAGTTGGCTCTGTCACAGTTAAAACGTAATGTCAGAAAGAAGAGGAACTGATGACAAAATAATATTTTCTCTTACAGTTCCTTACGGAATGATGTGAACAACGAAAATCTAAAATGGTGTAGTTTTGATTGCAAAGCTAGTTATGTTGTAATATTAATGATCAAATGTTTGTACAGTCTCAATGACACAATAATAACTGAACTTGTGCTACAACAAAACATGTTATTGAAATGTAATTTAAAGAAAATATACCAAGAGCACGATCATAACAAAATAAGATTGCCCAACAGAACATGTTATGGAACGGTGATGACTTAATAAGTTAATAATAACAAACCGAGATATAAAAACAGGTTTTGTGATTCCGTTGTTATTATTTTGATATTTTCCTCTGCTCGGGAAGTGACATTTCTCCCCATATAGATCAGTTGTCAAAATTACTTGCGGAAAAAGGAGGGATTTTACTTGAGCACTCTACTTAGGATCTGGAAACTTAGCTTAACTCATTTGAGCCAAAGCATAGAAAGTGCTATTTTAGATAAAGTTGCAGGTGCTGCTTGGGTTAGATACTGAGGCGCGTGATAGGTGGCAGATCGACGAAAAAATAATGCAGGAGGAGGCCAGTTGCGTTACATGGGATCCGATAGGGTTTAAGGGGGATTTCTAAGGCATTTCTTAAAGCTTTAGCGGATTTTAGGCGCGTATCTGAGGCGTTACGCAAGTGTTACGCAGGCATTTTCGGGTGTTTTTGAGGGTATCTGGTGCGTTACATGGGGTCCGAGGTGGTTTAAGGGGGATTTCGAAGGGAAAGGGATTACATAAAGCTTCAGAGGATTTTTGGCGGGGTTCATAGGCGTTACGCAGGCCTTATGGAAGGTTTTGGAGGGGCTCGGGAGCGTTACGAAGGTATTAAGAGGGGTTAAGGGGGCTTACAGTTTCTAAAATAACATTTTAGATCACTGCTCTTAAGTGAGCATCAGTGAAATTTCCACGGTATTTTAAAGCGTTCCATGAAGGTTTCAGTAGAAATTCAAGACGTTCCAGTCTGTTTACGATTGTAGATCCGATGACCATACTCAAGAGAGCCCCTTGAGTATAAGAGCTCATAAAGATTCTTAAACAAGCATTGGACTTACCACTTCTCAGCACACATTAGC